>NC_141878.1:81673257-81976287 GCF_056163025.1 Triticum urartu | reverse complement strand
AACCGCCCGTCCATGGATGGCGCAATTGACTCCGAATTGAAGGTCGGAGCGGTTGCAGGTGCGACCTCCTGAACATTGTCCGGCGGCAGAGCTAAATCATGTCCATCGAGACAGTGCGGCGCACTCGACAAGGGCTCGAATCCGTTGAAGATCAAGTCTCCGCGGATATCGGCCGTGTAGTTTAAGCTTCCAAACCTGACCTGATGGCCAGGGGCGTAGCTTTCAATCTGCTCCAGATGGCCAAGCGAATTGGCCCGCAGTGCAAAGCCGCCGAATACAAAAATCTGTCCGGGGAGAAAAGTCTCACCCTGGACCGCATCGCCAACGATGATCGAAGGAGCCATCAAGCCTGATGATGAAGACACAGAGGAACTCTCAATGAAAGCACCAATGTCGGTGTCAAAACCGGCGGATCTCGGGTAGGGGTCCCGAATTGTGCGTCTAGGCGGATGGTAACATGAGACAAGGGACACGATGTTTTTACCCAGGTTCGGGCTCTCTCGATGGAGGTAAAACCCTACTCCTGCTTGATTGATATTGATGATATGGGTAGTACAAGAGTTGATCTACCACGAGATCGAAGAGGCTAAACCCTAGAAGCTAGCCTATGGTATGATTGTTATTATTATGTCCTACGGACTAAACCCTCCGGTTTATATAGACACCGGAGGGGGCTAGGGTTACACAGAGTCGGTTACAATGGGAGGAGATCTACATATCCGTATTGCCAAGCTTGCCTTCCACGCCAAGGAGAGTCCCATCCGGACACGGGACGAAGTCTTCAATCTTGTATCTTCATAGTCCAATAGTCCGGCCAAAGGTTATAGTCCGGCTGTCCGGATACCCCCTAATCTAGGACTCCCTAACTCATATTCATCAAGAACAATTAAGCAGGAAGTAGGGTATTACCTCCATAGAGAGGGCCCGAACCTGGGTAAACATCATGTCCCCTGTCTCTTGTAACCATCGACTTTAGACGCACAGTTCGGGACCCCCTACCCGAGATCCGCCAGTTTTGACACCAACATTGGTGCTTTCATTGGGAGTTACACTGTGCCGTCGACGAAAGGTTCGATGGCCCCTTCGATCGTCTATAGTGACGCTGTCCGAAGAGAAACCTTCCTCCCCGGACAGATTTTCGTATTCGGTGGCTTCGTACTGCGTGCCAACTCGCTCGGCCATCTGGAGCAGATTGATAGCTACGCCCCTGGCCACCAAGTCAGATTTGGAAGCTTGAACTACGTCGCGGATATCCGTGGAGACCTGATCTTCAACAGATTTGAGACCACTGAGATCGCTCCCCTCGCTCCGATGAACATGACTTAAATCTGTCATCAGACCATATTCAGGAGATGGTTCCTATAACTGCTACGGCCTTAGATCCAGAGCAGATTGCGCCATCCGAAACCGTAGAATCCGCGGCATTGGAGCCGCACACGGACTCAGCACCTTGCAATGTCTGCGTCAACGGAATTTCGGACTCGTCTCCGGCTATAAGTTCCGAACCACGCACGTCTACGGGCGCAGAGCTGGATCAGTTATCGACCTTCGAGTTCTGTGCCGCAGATATCTTCCAACACTCGCCCTTGGGCGACATTCTAAATTCATTAAAAATCTTATCCTTGGCAGGGGACTCACAGCCGAACTATGTCCGGTTCGAGCTAGAGGCTGATAAAGGAGAATTTCGCTTCCCACCCGCCACCCACTTCATAGCCACTGTCGAGGACTTAACCGACATGCTTGATTATGGCTCCGAAGACATCGACGGTATAGACGACGATGCCGACAAGGAGCAAGGCCAAGACCCGCCATTCATGGGACGTGGGACGGCCACCTCTTCATACGACGTGTACATGGTTGATACACCTAAAAAAGCTAGCGATGATGACAAAGAAGATCGAGTTGAGAATAAACCTCCTGAGACACAGTCTAAGTACCGGCGCCCTAAATGCCGCTCTAAGTCACATCACAACAACGCTGGCACCGGAGAAAATAGTACTCCGGACGACGCCGAAAACAATGAAGACCCTGTTGGAGCAAGATCCGAACAGGAGGAACAAGAAAATGGGCAAGCCAGCCCCGACGAACAGGCCCTGCCCAGCGCCAATTTGGAGGACGACAACTACCTTCCGCTCTCCGAAGATGAGGTAAGCCTTGGCGATGAAGACTTCATCGTACCCGAAGAACCCCTCGAGAAGGAGCGCTTCAAGCGCATGCTAATAGCTACTACAAGGAGCCTGAAAAAGAAGCAGCAGTAGGTTCAAGCTGACCAAGACCTACTCAACAATAGATGGACCAAATTCCTGGCCGCCGAAGAATACGGCCTTAGTGGCCCAGCCAAAAGCTAGGCGAAGCATAGATTGCTACCTCAGTTCGATGACGAGGCGTTGAAGCCCGTACCATCATCACACAATGCGGCAGGTCATCGACAACTCTCTCCGGATAAAGAGGCAACTCAAGCCAAACACCAGACCGCCCCACCTCGCCGTAAAGGCAAGAATAACACTGCTCATGGTTGTACAGACGACCTTCGACGGAACTTGGACAGTAGAGAAGGACACGCAAGATTGATCTACGGATCGCGAGGGCATGCCTCGACATGCGACGATGGCTACCTATTCGTACCTGACAAACCTAGCCACGCCCGAGCCGAAAATCGCAAATGGAAACCTTCGGAGTTACGTCGCAGTGTGGCCCAACATAGAGGCGTCGCACGCCCTCTTTGCTTCACTGATGAAGTAATGGATCATGAATTCCCCGAAGGATTCAAACCCGTCAATATTGAATCATAAGACGGAACAACCGATCCCGCGGTATGGATTGAGGCTTTTATTCTCCACATCCATATGGCCCGAGGAGACAATCTCCACGCCATCAAATACCTCCCACTAAAACTCAAAGGGCCAGCTAGACACTGGTTAAACAGCCTGCCTGAAAATTCCATCGGCAGCTAGGAGGACTTGGAAGAAGCTTTTCTTGACAACTTCCAAGGTACCTATGTCCGGCCACTAGACGCCGATGACCTAAGTCACATAGTCCAGCAGCCTGGAGAATCAGCCAGAAAATTCTGGACTAGATTCCTAACCAAGAAGAACCAAATAGTTGACTGTCCGGATGCCGAGGCCCTAGCATCCTTTAAACATAGCATCCGTGACGAATGGCTCGCCGCCACCTAGGCCAAGAAAAGCCGAAGTCTATGGCAGCCCTCATGGCACTCATGACTAGCTTTTGCGTGGGTGAAGATAGTTGGCTGGCTCGTAGTAAAAACACAGCCAGAGGCAGGCCCCTCTGAGGCCAAAAACAGCACCGGCAAGACCCGGCGCAATAGACACAAACGCCGAAGTAATGGCGATAACACCAATAACACTGCAGTTCACGCCGGATTCAGTGGCTCCAAGCCCAGCCAGTGAAAGAAACCTTATAAAAGGAACAGCGAGGGACCATCCAGCTTGGACTGCATACTCGATCGTTCGTGCTAGATACACGGCACCCCAGACAAACAAGCCAATCATACCAATAGAGATTGTCGGGTTTTCAAGCAAGCCAGCAAGTCAAATACCGAGAGCAAGGAAATGGGATCGCAAAGTGAGGACAACGACGAAGAGCCCCAGCAGCCGAACACCGGGGGGAAGAAGAAATTTCCCCCTCAAGTCAAAACGGTGAACATGATATATGCTACACACATCCCCAAAAGGGAGCGCAAGCGCGCACTCAGGGACGTCTATGCGGTAGAGCCAGTCGCCCCAAAATTCAATCAGTGGTCGTCATTCCCGATCACCTTTGATCATCAAGATCACCCAACTAGTATCCATCATGGTGGTTCGGCCGCACTGGTCCTCGACCCAATCATTGACGGATTTCACCTAACACGAGTCCTAATGGACGGTGGTAGTAGCCTCAACCTGCTCTATCAGGATACAGTGCGCAAAATGGGCATTAATCCCGCACGAATCAAGCCCACGAAGACTACTGTCGGTGTCAAAACCGGCGGATCTCGGGTACGGAGTCCCGAACTGTGCATCTAGGCGGATGGTAACAGGAGACAAGGGACACAATGTTTTTACCCAGGTTCGGGCCCTCTCGATGGAGGTAAAACCCTACTCCTGCTTGATTAATATTGATGATATGGGTAGTACAAGAGTAGATCTACCATGAGATCAGAGAGGCTAAACCCTAGAAGATAGCCTATGGTATGATTGTTGTTCGTCCTATGGACTAAAACCCTCTGGTTTATATAGACACCAGAGAGGGCTAGGGTTACACAGAGTCGGTTACAATGGGAGGAGATCTACATATCCGTATTGCCAAGCTTGCCTTCCACGCCAAGGAAAGTCCCATCCGGACACGGGACGATGTCTTCAATCTTGTATCTTCATAGTCCAAGAGTCCAGCCAAAGGTTATAGTCCGGCCATCCGGACACCCCCTAATCCAGGACTCCCTCAGTAGCCCCCGAACCAGGCTTCAATGACGATCAGTCCGGCGCGCAGACTGTCTTCGGCATTGCAAGGCGGGTTCTCCTCCAAATTCCATACACCTGTTAAATAGTGTCCGGCTTCTCGTGAATGTTGCGCTCCTTGGCTTCCACGCTCAATAATGGCCACTTTCCACGCGTCGAGCAAATGTGAAGAGACAGGGTGTTTTTACATTTACCCCCCTAGCTATGCGAATGAGCTTCCTATTAAAGAGACGAGGATTCAGATCCAAACCTCACCATTCCCCCTTAGCGAGCATTCATCGGAACGCATCCGGCAGAGATCCATTCCATCATGGCCGGTCGACGCAGCTCCTCCTCTCGCTCCCCCAGCCCCAAGCCTGGAGATTGGGAGAAATGTTCCGTCCCGCACAGCAAATTAGTGATGCTTCAGACCAAGAGATTTCTGCCCCCAGCATACATGGTCCCGATTCGAGCCGGGCTCGCCACCTATAATGGCGGAGAGCAAGCGGAGAGCCTTCCCAATCCCTCCAAGGGAGAGCGGGTATGCCTTGTCCCTCATTTGGTAAGAGGGCTCGGATTTCCAATTCATCCGTTTCTCCGGGGGCTCCTGGAGTTCTACGGCCTCCAGTTGCACAACCTTACGCCTGCCTCCATATTGCATATCGCGGGCTTCGTATCCCTTTGCGAGCTGTTTTTGGGCTGCGAGGCTCATTTCGCGCTGTGGAAGAAGTTGTTCTGCCTTGTGCCCCGTTCTCAGGAGGGGTCAATATATCAAGTGGGCGGAGCCGAAGTGTGGCGCATCATCGGGACCGGATATCTGTCTGGAACCCCAAAGAAGACGTCTGAAGACTGGCCTTCGGAATGGTTTTATATAGAAGACGTCCCCCTCCCGGACCCTATTCGGATCGGCCTCCCTGAGTTCGACAATGCTCCTTTGAAGAAGCGCCGGAGCTGGCATCCACGGAGCCCCCAGGAGACAAATGCCACAGTGCTTAAACCCGTATTAGGTTCAAAGTCCTCTCCTTATTTTTTTTTCTAGCTCAAAATGACTTATATACCATAAGATGGGCACCAGAGGTGGGCCGAGGAGGGCACAACCCACCAGGGCGCGCCTGGGCTCCCTGGCGCGCCCAGGTGGGTTGTGCCCACCTGGTGGGCCCCCTCTGGTAGTTATTTGCTCCAATAATTCTTATTTATTCCAAAAAATCCTCGTGAAGTTTCAGCTCATTTGGAGTTGTGCAGAATAGGTAGCCTGACGTAGCTTTTTCAAGTCCAGAATTCCAGTTGCCGGTATTCTCCCTCTTTGTGTGAACCTTGCATATTATGAGAGAAAAGGCATTATTATGCATAAAAACATCATAAATAACAGTAGGAAAACATGATGCAAAATGGACGTATCACACTTGTACTAGGAATAATGAGGATCTTAGGATGATTAGGGTTCACCACTGAGGGAGTCCTGGATTAGGGGTTGTCCGGATAGCCGGACTATAACCTTTGGCCAGACTCTTGGACTATGAAGATACAAGATTGAAGACTTCATCCCGTGTCCGGATGGGACTTTCCTTGGCCTGGAAGGCAAGCTTGGCAATACGGATATGAAGATCTCTTCCCGTTGTAACCGACTCTGTGTAACCCTAGCCCCCTCCGGTGTCTATATAAACCAGAGGGTTTAGTCTGTAGGACAGAAGAACAACAATCATACCATAGGCTAGCTTCTAGGGTTTAGCCTCTCTAATCTCGTGGTAGATCTACTCTTGTACTACCCATATCATCAATATTAATCAAGCAGGAGTAGGGTTTTACCTCCATCGAGAAGGCCCGAACCTGGGTAAAAACATCGTCTCCCTTGTCTCCTGTTACCATCCGCCTAGACGCACAGTTCGGGACCCCCTACCCGAGATCCGGCGGTTTTGACACCGACATTGGTGCTTTCATTGAGAGTTCCTCTCTGTCATCATCCTTCGGCCCGATGGCTCCTCCGATCATCAACAGCGACGCGGTCCAGGGTGAGACTTTTCTCCTCGGACAGATCTTCGTGTTCGGCGGCTTTGCACTGCGGGCTAATTCGCTTGGCCATCTGGAGCAGATTGAAAGCTACGCCCCTGGACATCAGGTTAGATTTGGAAGTTTAAACTACACGGCCGACATCCCGGAGACTTGATCTTCGACGGATGCGAGCCACAGCTGAGCGCGCCGCACTATCACGATGGGCATGATTTAGCTCTGTCGCCGAACAGTGCCCTGGAGGCCGCACCCGCATCCGCTTCGACCTTTAGCTTGGAGCCAACTGCGCCAACCGAGGGTGGGTGGCTAGACCCCGCCGTGGGGGCTGCAGTCTCAACGGCGATCGAGCCAAACACTAGCCTTATCCTTCGCGAGGCCCATGACTCCACAGTGCCGGACTCTTCTCCGGACTCTGAACCCTTCGCGCCCCTGCCAACCGAATCCGATTGGGCACCGATCATGGAGTTCACCGTCGCAAATATCTTTCAGCACTCACCCTTCGGCGACATTCTGAATTCACTAAGGTCTCTCTCTTTGTCAGGAGAGAATTGGCCGGATTATGACCGGCATGATTGGGATGCGGACGACGAAGCAATTCGACGCCCACCCACCACCCACTTCATAGCCACTGTTGATGATTTAACCGACATGCTAGACTTCGACTCCGAAGACATCGACGGTATGGACGACGATGTAGGAGACGAACAGGAACCAACACCTATAGGGCACTGGAAAGCCACCTCGTCATATGACATATACATGGTGGATACACCCAAAGAAGGCAATGGCGACGGAACAGCAGGGGATGACCCCTCCAAGAAGCAACCTAAGCGTCGGCGTCAGCGGCGCCGCTCTAAGTCCCGCCAAAGAAAAAACGGTGATACCAGCACGGGAGATAATAGCACCCCGGACAGTGTCGAAGACAACTCCCTCCAGCAAGATTCAGCGCAGGAGGATGGAGAAGCCAGCCCCCCTGAGAGAGCGGCAGACAGAGAGGAAGAGGATGATAATTACATGCCTCCCTTCGAAGACGAGGCAAGCCTCGGCGACGACGAATTTGTCGTGCCGGAGGATCTCGTCGAGCAAGAGCGCTTTAAGCGCAGGCTTACGGCGACGGCAAGTAGCCTTAAGAAAAAATAGCAATAGCTTAGAGCTGATCAAGACTTGCTAGCCGACAGATGGACTGAAGTCCTTGCCGCCGAGGAATACGAACTCGAACGCCCCTCCAAGAGCTACCCAAAGCGCAAGTTGCTACCCCGATCAGAGGAGGAAGCATTTAAACCTACACCTCCAACGCATGACGCGGCTGACCGGCCACCTCGTGGCCGCGACAGAGAGGCCTCCCGGCCCTCAACTCAAGCCGCACTCCGGCGTCGCTCAAAAAATACCAAGGCACGGGGAAATGCGCTAGACCTGCGAGATATGTTGGAGGACAAAGCAAGACAAACAAGATCGATCTACGAATCGCGTGGGCGCCCCATGACACGAGACGATACCCGTCATGCCGGATATAGTAAAAGTAACTCCAGTCGGGCCGAACACAGCAGACAAAACTCATTCGAGCTACGTCGTGATATAGCCCAGTACAGAGGTGCCGCACACCCGTTATGCTTCACAGATGAAGTAATGGATCATCAGATCCCAGAGGGTTTCAAACCCGTAAATATCGAATCATATGATGGCACGACAGATCCTGCGGTATGGATTGAGGACTATCTCCTTCATATCCACATGGCCCGTGGCGATGATCTACACGCCATCAAATATCTCCCACTCAAGCTTAAAGGACCAGCTCGGCATTGGCTTAACAGCTTGCCAGCAGAATCCATTGGTTGTTGGAAAGACCTGGAAGCCGCATTCCTCGACAATTTCCAGGGCACCTATGTGCTACCACCAGACGCCGATGACCTGAGCCACATAATTCAGCAGCCAGAGGAATCGGCCAGACAATTCTGGACACGGTTCCTAACCAAGAAAAACCAAATCGTCGACTGTCCGGACGCAGAGGCCCTAGCGGCTTTCAAGCATAACATCCGCGACGAGTGGCTTGCCCGGCACCTTGGGCAGGAAAAGCCGCAATCTATGGCAGCCCTCACGACACTCATGACCCACTTTTGCACGGGAGAAGACAGCTGGCTGGCTCACAGCAATAACATGTCAAAAAACCCTGGTAATTCGGATACCAAGGACAGCAATGGCAGGTCGCGTCGCAACAAGCACAAGCGCCGCATTAACAACGACAATACTGAGGATACGGCAGTTAATGCCGGATTCAGAGGCTCCAAGCCCGGTCAGCAGAAAAAGCCATTCAAAAGAAGCACTCCGGGTCCGTCCAGTTTGGACCGTATACTCGATCGCTCGTGTCAGATACACGGCACCCCTGAAAAGCCAGCCAATCACACCAACAGGGACTGTTGGGTATTCAAGCAGGCCGGCAAGTTAAATGCCGAAAACAGAGACAAGGGGCTACATAGCGACGACGAGGAGGAGCCCCGGCTGCCGAACAATAGAGGACAGAAGGGTTTTCCCCCACAAGTGCGGACGGTGAACATGATATACGCAACCCACATCCCCAAGAGGGAGCGGAAGCGTGCGTTAAGGGACGTATACGCGTTGGAGCTAGTCGCCCCAAAGTTTAACCCATGGTCCTCCTGCCCGATCACTTTCGATCGAAGGGACCACCCCACTAGTATCCGCCATGGCAGATTTGCCACATTGGTTCTAGACCCAATCATTGACGGATTTCACCTCACTCGAGTCCTTATGGACGGCGGTAGCAGCCAAAACCTGCTTTATCAGGATACAGTGCGGAAAATGGGCATAGATCCTCAAGGATTAAACCCATAAAAACGACCTTTAAGGGCGTCATACCAGGTGTAGAGGCCAACTGCACAGGCTCAGTTACACTTGAAGTGGTCTTCGGATCCCCGGATAATTCCCGAAGCGAGGAGTTAATCTTCGACATAGTCTCATTCCGCAGTGGCTATCACGCACTGCTCGGGCGAACCGCATTTGCAAAGTTCAATGCGGTGCCGCACTACGCATACCTCAAGCTCAATATGCCAGGACCTCGGGGAGTCATTACGGTCAACGGAAACACCGAACGCTCTCTCCAAATGGAGGAGCATACGGTGGCCCTCGCAGCGGAAGTACAAAGCAGCCTCTCAAGGCAATTCTCCAGTCCGACGATAAAACGTCCGGACACCGTCAAGCGCACCCGGAGTAACCTACAACAAGACCGCCTGGCATGTTCCGAGCAAGCATAGCAATGCGTCCCCAACCCCAGCCCTTGCGAAACAGCGAAATCAGTGCTACGTGTACATAATTACGCTCTGAAAATACCATGGGCACAGGGGGAGGGGCATGACTACGGCACGCCCAAAACGCGGCTCAACCGCACTAGGGGCTGCCGATTTTGTCATTTTTTCTTACTTTCAGGACTCCACTCTCCGGAAGACCTGCTTGGCAGTACAATTGTCGAACACACGATGCAACAACCAGGGAGGCGGAAAGCTACGCCGCACTATGGAACTCCCAGGTGGTCTCTATAACGAGCAAAATACCTGTTTTACATGCCATTCCGCAGCACGCCCCTGGAGGGGACATGTTAAATAGTCCCATCTCCTGCTTACCGCACTATTTGTATCATTCTGCTTTTAACGCACCTTTTTGAATAAACAATGCTTAGCCTCATACTATTATTGCATTCTCTATTCATTCCTTTTTGTGTATACATGTTCATTCATGACATATTGCACCCGTACACTTTGGTATGACCAATACACCAGGGGCTTAAGTACCCCACAATACGGTGTGAGAAGTCCGAACACTTACACAAGTACAGCCCTCCGAACTTATAGCATTATATGCATCAGCTCCGAATCATGTCTTTGGTCAATAGTTGGGTTTGCCCGGCTACCATGTTTTGGTACCTTACATTCCGCTATATCGGCTAAGGTAGCGCTGGGAGAACTACTGTGTTTGTGCCCCGGTTCAGCTGGGCTAAGCACCTCAGTAGAGAAAGCTAAAACTGACTGTCATGATAGGGCGAGAGCTGGTCGTTGTTCGAGAGGTTTCGAGTCCCTAAAGACTTATGCCGCTTAGAGCGAGGAGTCGGCTATGTCCGGCCTAGGCGTGTATAGTGCCCCGAAATCGGTCTTCCAAACACTAGGGGCTTCGCCGAAATTTAAAATTATAGAATTCTCTAGCTAAGTGAGAGTGATAACGCATTATAGTCCGATTGCCTTGTTCATTGTGCTGAGCACCTCCCTCGAAGGACCCAAGTATGGGAAAAAGAGTGCTCAGGTTTATCCCGAACACCCCAGCACTCGTGGCATGGGGGCAGAAGCCGACGACTTTCCATCTCTCAGATTTAATAAATGGCCGCATAGAAGGTAATATTTTAAATTCAAACAAGCGTTGCATAGCGCATATGAACAAGTTTTTAGCGCACAAGATCACACGAGCGAGTTTACTCAAATATTACATCCTTGGAACATTCATCCGCCACAAGGCGGGCACCCTTCAGGACGCCCTCATAATACATCTCGGGGTGGCGATGCTCCTTGCCCTGCGGTGGCCCGTCCTTCACAAGCTTCTCAGCATCCATCTTGCCCCAGTGCACCTTAGCATGGGCAAGCGCCCTACGGGCGCCCTTGATGCAGACGGAGCGCTTGATGACTTCAAGCCACGGATAGGCATCCACTAGCTGCCTCACCAGCCCGAAGTAGCTCCCAGGCATGGCCTCTCCAGGCCACAGCCGGACTATGAGACCCTTCATGGCCTGTTCGGCCACCTTATGGTGCTCGACCAGTTGCTTCAGCTGGTCGCTCAAGGGCACCAGGTGTCCGGCCTCAGCATACTGAGACCAGAACACCTTCTCCATCGAGCTCCCCCTCCTCGGCCCGGTAGAAGGCGGCGGCATCTGACACGCTACGGGGCAAATCTGCGAATGCTCCTGGAGAGCTCCGGACTCGGGTAAGTAATAAGTAATTCACTTTCACGTGCTTTCTTGGCAGACTTGGCGCTTTCGAGGGCCGCGGCGAGCTTGGACTCTCGAGTCTTCGAGTCCAGCTCCAAAGTCTCCTGCTTCTTCATGAGAGCATGGAGCTCTTGCTGCACCTCGTCAACACGTGCCTCATGTTTCTCCCGCTCGGTGCGCTCCGTGGCCGCCTTATTTTCAGCCTCGGAAAGTGCTTGCTTCAGGGTCGCCACCTCGGTCGTGGCCCCTAGCACATCGATAACGATCCTATCATTTTCTGCAACTACATCTTTTTATACACAAATAGACAAGGCATTACGTACCTTGGTTCTCCTCGAGCTGCATCTTGGCAAGGCCGAGCTCTTGCTCGGACCGCTCGAGGTTCTGCTTCAGCGCGTCAACCTCCGCAGTCAGTGCGGTAGAGGCCAGCAGCGAAGCCTGCATACGCATATCGACATACTTATGTTAGACTCCTGCGAAAATTATTAGATCCTCTATTCGGCTTTTCTTTGTGAACGCCAAACAGAGCATCAGGGGCTACTGTCTATGCGGTAAGATTTTCATATATTTTTTACATACCTCAAAGCCTATCAGCAGGCTGGCACAAGCTTCAGTCAACCTGCTCTTGGCGGACTGAACTTTCTGGATCACCGCACTCATGATAGGGCAGTGCTCCTCGTCGATGGAGGCGCCGTTAAGCACCTCCAGCAAGTTATTCGGTGCCTCCGGTTGGACGGAGGACACCGGCACAGTAGGCTTGCCCCTCTTAGCAGGGGGTTGCCTTCCGGACTCCAGAGCCGTTGAAGGTTCCGGTGCGGTGTCCGGCCCAGGGCCAGACTTGGAGCCCTTGGGAGTCTTGCCCCCTTTGCGCCTGGAGTCTGGGATGTCACCTTGCGGCGCCTCCAGGACTACCTCCCCTCGGTTGGAAACCCCCTGAGACAACACCTGGCATTATCCGTAGGATGAGGGGAGGAGGCGGCCGGAAGTGAAGTGTTGTTCACATCCGACGAACCCAAGGAACCGCTCGACGACACGTCGAGCCGGGCTTTGGGCAGACTGCATAATTATATTTGGCGTCAGGAGAAGCTGTGCAATAAAGGAACACTATGAGTCACTCTGGTGTCCGAATACTTACAACTTCGCCAGGGGCTTGGCCCTGGGCGGCCACTCCTCGTCGCTGTCGGCGGCGTTGGTGGAGTAGTCCAGAGGAAGGGTCCTTCCCTTCTTGGACCCTCCGGCCTCCCCAGTTGGGGCGGCCTTCCTTTTCTTTTCTCCCCCTGCTGGAGGGGGAGAAGCCCCTCATCTGGGAGCCGGTGCGCGATTTCGTCGGGCAAGTATCCGGCTCTCCTCGGCTTCTTGATGTGTCCCTCCGTGATGGAGGAGACCATCCACCTGCCTCCCGCTCCGGACATGGTTGGAGAAGGTCAAGGTGGGAAATGCGGACTTTGGCACTGGAGCTCGAGTGTGCGAAGATGGATGAGCAAAGGAGGAAGAAGGCGTGGATGAAAGGGTGGATCCTTATCCTCTTATATGGGCGAACGAAACTATGCATCCCCACCAGCCTGGTAAAACTTGCTTATCCCCCAAGCACCGTAATCAATGGCACGGTTGGGTTACCCGCGCCCGTATTGATGAGAATCCCGTGATAAGGGGACACGATCTCTGCTTCGACAAGACGTGCCAAGGAAACCGCCTCGCGAAACGCGCTGAGGTGGGACAACAAAAACGATTTGAATAAAGGCTTGGCTGTGGTGTGATGTCATGCTACAGAATACGTCAGTAGATTAGATTTGTGTAAATATTATTCTCTCTACGGTAGTATGTGGAACTTGTTTGCAGAGCCGGACACGATCCCCGTGTTCAAAATCTTTTATGAAGTATTCGGAGGAGGAACCCACCTTGCAATGCCGAAGACAATCCGCGCGCCGGACTCGTCGTCATTGAAGCCTGGTTCAGGGGCTACTGAGGGAGTCCTGGATTAGGGGGTGTCCGGATAGCCACACTATAACCTTTGGCCGGACTCTTGGACTATGAAGATACAAGATTGAAGACTTCATCCCGTGTCCGGATGGGACTTTCCTTGGCGTGGAAGGAAAGCTTGGCAATACGGATATGAAGATCTCCTCCCGTTGTAACCGACTCTGTGTAACCCTAGCCCCCTCCGGTGTCTATATAAACCGGAGGGTTTAGTCCGTAGGACAAAAGAACAACAATCATACCATAGGCTAGCTTCTAGGGTTTAGCCTCTTTGATCTCGTGGTAGATCTACTCTTGTACTACCCATATCATCAATATTAATCAAGCATGAGTAGGGTTTTACCTCCATCGAGAGGGCCCGAACCTGGATAAAAACATCGTGTCCCTTGTCTCCTGTTGCCATCCGCCTAGACGCACAGTTCGGGACCCCCTACCCGAGATCCGCCGGTTTTGACACTGACAGCCACAGTCTCGTAGATTTCATAAAGGAACCAGTATATAAAAATACATCTCTTGATTTTGTTCCTAGGAGTGTGATTAATAAAAAAAATATGCTAGAACTCCTAGAAATTATGGTTGTGCAATTGATGAATTGAAAACTAAAAATGACAACACCTGAATCTATACATTATGCCTAGCTAGGGGCGTAAAGCAATAGCGCTTGTTGGGAGGCAACCTAATAGTTATTTTTTTTTGATAAATACAAAATTATGCCTCTATTTTGATTGTGTTTTAGTCTTTTAATTAGTGCTTGTGCCAAGCAAAGCCTTTGGGATGATTTGGGTGATAGTTGATTTGATCCTGTGAAAAAACAAAAACCTTTGCACTCAGTCCAGAAAATTCTAAACACCAGAGCATGATAAATTATGAGTTTTTTACACATGATTGATATACAAATTGCCTATGTTTTCCTTTTTCGGAATTTTTGGAGTTACAGAAGTATGGTCAAAGTCCAGATTACTACAGACTGTTCTGTTTTTGACAGACTATGTGCTTATTTTGATGAATCTATGGATTGTATCGAGGGATATAAGCCATGGTAAAGTTAGAATATAGTAGGTATAATGCATTAACAAAATATGAATGGGTTTGCAACTGTACTTTAAAGTGGTGATTTGCTTTATTATACTAACTGGTCTCACGAAGGTTTTCTTAAGTTTTGTGTGATTGAAGTTTTCAAGTTTTGGGCACGATGAATGAAGGAATAAGGAGTGAAAAGAGCCTAAGCTTGGGGATGTCCATGCCACCCCAAGGTAATATTCAAGGAGTACCAAGCAACTAAGCTTGGGGATGCCCCGGAAGGCATCCCCTCTTTCTTCTAACGACCATCGGTAATTTTACTTGGAGCTATATTTTTATTCATCACATATCATGAGTTTGCCTTGGAGCGTCTTGTATTATATGAGCCTTTGCTTGTTTGGCTTTTTAGTTTGTCACAATCATCCTTGCTGGACACACCTATTTGAGAGAGACACAATGATATCTTAATTTGTTAGAATTGCTCTATGTGCTTCACTTAGATTATTTTGTGACTTAGTAATATTTTAAAGAAATATGCTCTCATGCTTCACTTAGATCATTTTGAGAGTTAGTAATTTTTTTGAAGAAATTCTATCATGCTTCACCTATATTATTTTGAGAGATGAAAATTTTGAAGAAAATGCTCTCATGCTTCACTTTTATTATTTTGTGAGATGAAAATTTTGAAGAAATATTTATGCTCTTGTGTTTCACTTAAATTTATTTGAGACCTTGTTAATAGAAATGGCAATTTGCTTTAAATATGAATTTGGTCCCAAAGTGATAGATATTCAAGAGGGATATAATAACTTTCATGAAGATCATTGGATATTAAAAACTTGATTCCTTGCAATAGTTTAGCGATATGGAGATAGTAATATGGGAGTCATGTTGGTGAGTAATTATGCTTTAGTAAGAATATTGGTGTTAAGGGTTGTGATTCCCTATGCATGCGCGTAAAAGTCAATAGTTATGCAATGAAGTTATATCCTACTTGTGTTGCATTATTCAGTGTGTTAGTTATGTTTAATGCTCGTTTATGATCGTTTTTCGTTTCTTGGTTGGTCGCTTCTCAATCTATTTGCTAGCCTTCATTTGTACTAAGCGGGAATACTGCTTGTGCATCCTACTCCTTAAACCCAAGTTGTGCCAAATGAGTCCACCATACCTACCTATATGTGGTATTTCCATGTCGTTACAAGTAAATTTGTATGTGCCAACTCTAATTTACAAAATGATTTTTTCCTTTTTGTGTGTCCGTACCGCTCATGAAGCGGCAGGGAGTGGCCAATATTTTCCATGCTAGGTATGTTATTCTCAAGATGAGTGTTTATTCACTTGTCATTGCACGAGAGTGTGGAAGGTAATAGGGATTTTCAGTAAGGTATAATCTCCTAAAGTATGAGCTCCATCACTCAAATAACATGGTAATTTCTAGGGAGTGCATAATTAGTATAGGTAGGTATATGGATTATTACATCGAAACATCAGGAAGAAGATAAGGAACGTCCGACAAGATTGATTACGCCTTCAAACATCTCCACCATATTCGGTTGTAGGTAGTGGGGGGTCACCGGATCCACGCGTGTGGATTGATTTTACTCCCTCATAGTTTAGGTTTTTAGGTTGTTCATTGTCTTTGCTTCGGCGGCGACGATGACGGTGTTGAATAAATATTCTTCGGATCCTTACCTAACAAGGCCATCGTGACAAAGCTCGATAACAAGTTTAATGAATTGCTCTCACGTCTTCCCCAACCACCACCGGCTACACCTGTCGCACCTCTGCAACGATAACAACAACGCACCCTATTGAGGATGGCCAAACTTCTGGTGCTGTTGTACCTCCTGTTGATGCTTCTTCGGCTCCTGCTACTACTGTTGTTGGTGCCGAGGAGGATGACGATTATGCGGGCGATTATGAGGATGAGGTTCATCAAAATCAGAACTACATGCAACCACCAGCACCACCAGGTCGTCCTCGTGCATATATTCGTAACGATAGGGCTGCACCACCACCTCAGGTATGAGATAATGACCATATCCCCAAACTGAAATTGAATATTCCAACATTTGAGGGTAGATATGTTCCTGATATATATATTACTTGGGAGTTAGAAACTGAACAATGTTTTACCTGTTTACAATATCCCGAGGAAAGACGTGTTGTTGCTGGTGTTTGTGCTTTCACTAGTTTTGCATGTGTTTGGTGGTCTGAACATTGTAGATTATATCCTATTCTAGCTGCTTTGAAAGCTGCTATAATGACTCGTAGGGTTCCACCATATTATCCACGTGAATTACTAAAAAATTGCAGCGTTTAAGGCAAGGAAAAAATATGTAGAAAAATATTATTAAAAATTGCAAACTCGCATGATTAGATGTGGTATTGTTGAGGATAATGAAGCTATACTTGCATGTTTTATGAGTGGATTAAATAAAGAGATTCAGACCATTTTAGAGTATAAGGAGTATAATAATATCATTCATTTATTCCATCTTGCTTGCAAAGCTGAACGTGAAGTGCAGGATCGACAGACATTGGTGCGAACTAACTTTTCTGCAGGTCGACTTTCATCATGGACACCGTGTGCATCCTCTATTTCCACTGCACCAGCACCTCCATCAGCGGCCACTTCCAACCGTGATACAAGAAAGCAGGCACAACCGCTACTATCTTCCAAGAGCACACCTGTCGGGTCTGAACAGAGCTCTTCTTCCGTGGCATCAACAGGGCACACAAGTGATATTATTTGTCGCCGTTTTAAGGGAAGAGGTCATTTTGCGAGAGAATGCAAATCTTAGTGTGTGATGATTGCTACCAAGGATGGTGGGTAGGAGTCCGCTAGTGACTAAGATGAGGAGACTTTGGCTCTTATTACACGTGAAGAACACGGTGGAGATGATTTTGAATATGAGACGCAATACATGGCTCCTGATGACGCTGACAGGTATGAATGTTTAGTTGCTCAATGTGTTTTGAGTGTGCATGTCACAGAAGCTGAGCAAAATTAGTGGCATAATTTGTTCCATACAAAGGGAGTTGTGAAGGAACGTCATCATAGATGGAGGGAGCTGCAACAACTTGGCTAGCATGGAGATGGTGGAGAAACTGGTCCGCATCAGTCCTAAACAAACGGTTCTTAACCCCTTTCCACGACGACCTTCGAAACCGTCGTCAAGTGAGTGTGTGCGATAGGGGATCCTTCCCACACGACCCAGAAACCGTCGGGGATATGGAACAGTTATCCAGAGGCCTTCAAAAATGTAATCATGTGCGATGCAGTACACACTAAATTCTTTCACACATGAGTTTATTATCAACCTGTCAGCGTTGCTTTCATCACCCGAAGGTGAGTTCACCTTTTGACAGAGCCATCTGTTTCTCCGACGTGGTGCCGTCTTTCTTGTGTATCTTCATGGCAAACTACTACAAAAAATGATTCTCATAGTTTCTGCAATTCCTAGGCCAGATAAGTTGTAATTACACAAAATCACTTATCAAGAAATATCCTGCCACGTCTTGATTTGAACACAACGCTCTCCTGCATATTGACCGCTGGTCTCCAGGAACTTTCAACCTGTGCAATAAGAAACGCAACCTACCTAGCGAACTTGTAAGTTCATTAAAATTTAGTTGTCTGGAGAAGACAATAATGTTTGCACGGAGGAAAAACAGCATATGTTGGTAATTATTATTCATTTTTCTTAGTTTATGGACTGTGGTGTTGAAGGTTCAAAGGGGCTAACCACAATCCCGGCACCATTTACTACTATAGTATTTTATTTTGCCTTTTCTGTCTGAATTCTCCTTCATAGCATCTTTACTGCCTGAAATCGTAGCACCAACTATTTTACTTTGTCTATGGACTACAGTGGTGAAGGTTCAAAGGTCGTTAGTCATTATCCATGCAACATTTTCTTATAATATGTCCGATAATAAGGGAAAAAGATACATGTATTCTCTAACAAATTGTGGAGACATAATGTCTTAATTGATGATCTGAAGCTGACCATCTTGTAATCTTAACTGTTGTTGTGGAATAGTCATACGGAATGTTCATATGTGAAGCGTCCACCCAAACAGCTACAACCGGTACCATGACTGCATTGCAGCCACAGGAGCATGTGGGAACATCAAATGGTATTACCCTTTCACACGACGTTTCTACCATTGAAGTATGGTCATCTATAGATCTAGATTTATTAAGTCTAACCATGTACTAGGTATATTGCTTCAATTTGGGTCTTGGATTTAATAAATTACACACTGGCCATGCAGAATACCCTACCGCACGTCAATGAGCACCTAGTGGTGCTGAAGATATTGCTTCCAATGCAAGCGTTAAAGAAGACAAAAATCAACAAAGACGGAACCGTGATAAAGCAAGGAGAGATGGCCTAATCCCGAGCAAAGGGAAGAAGTGAATGCACGTCGAAGATCATCTAGACAAAATAAAACTATTGAAGATAGGAATGCAAGCCAAAGGGCTGCCACACAAAATCTGACAACCAAGGAGAGGCAAGAGATGAACGCCCGTAGAAGGGCAGCGAGTAAAAATATATCGGTTGAGCAGAGGCAAGAGATGAACGCCCGTCGAAGAGCACGCAGGCAGAGCATACCACCGGATGAGAGGAAGGCATTGCGGGCTCAGCGAAACACGTGCCTTGCAGCTAAGCAGAAGACCCGGTGCGCTGAATGCATCGCAATGCCTTCCCATATGCGTATCTCTAATGAGTCACCATGTTCTGTTACTGAAGTTCTCATGTGTCCAGTCTATATTTGCCGGTTACTTGTTAATCGTGCTTTCCAGAATTCAGTTGTAGATTGCTATTCTATTAGTCCTCTATGGAGGAAATTATCAAATGAAAGTTATACATATGTACTTGCAGATAAATTTATATGAACATTGAACCATGAATTAATTCCTGGGCATACGCAGTTTTGAGTCCATTTCGATTTCCGACTTATTAGCCACATGATATATTTATGTACAGTATCTAATAATGACATGCAATTGTGATGATTTTAAAACGGGCACTCTAGGGAACTTTTTGTGCTTCCAAGTTACAATTAATCCTTTTGGTTGCCATTATGTCTAGCATAGTCTGCCTGAAAGTTCATGAGGTATGACTTAAATGGGTGACCTGAGCTACGACCTAAATGGGTTGCAAATTATTATCCTATACCTAAATCAGAGGCCCGTAGTTCTGAACTAACTATCCCATACCTAAGTTAATGGCCCATAGTTCTAAGCTAATTGTTCTGCACCAATTTCCAACTGTACAACTCAGATCTGCAGCAACTAATCATTGGGAGCTCTATGAACAATTTAAATTTATATCTCGGTCCACCTTCTGTACCCATCATCACCGCACGTGATTGCAGCAGATTGAGCGACAAGAGGACTGGTCGCTCCAGAACAAGATTCCTGACATTCGCTCGTTAAGATACTCGATTTGTTATATAAAAAGTTCTATCTATTGTAGTGAAGCCAATTTCATCAATTTATAGTTGACACTGATTTTCTTGTTATTGGCCATGGATTGAATCGGATATTGATCAAATTATCCCTATGCACTAATGTCAATTTAATCAATTTCATAGTTGACAGACACTAACTTTTGATTTTTACTATAACTTGTTATTGGCCATTGATTGAATAGAATAACTATCATATTATCTCTACGCCCACAAGCATAGTTCATGCTCCTAGGAAACAAGCAAAAACTGAAACTCACGAGAGCAACAAAGAAAAAAGAGAATTTACATGTGTGGTTCTATCATGTCTCATGTGGAGTCCGGGTCTGCCGCCTCCGACTATGTGCAGATGTACCAGGGTATACACTAATATGAAAATGCTTCTGTCTAACTAGACAATAAATAATCCAGTAATAATCATTATTGGCAAGATTCAAGCTAGGAAGGAACATGATAGAGAGGCAAAAGTAACTTTTCAAAAGAAAAAAAGGGATATTGTGAGGATAAATAGATTTCACATTGAAAGCCACATTAAGAAGATCTTACCTTATGAGGATTTTACATATGTGCATTTCCATGATATAATAAGGAAATTTCACATATGTGCATTTCACACTGATAGGCCCATCTATCTTATGAGGATGGATTTCAAAAATTGCATAGGTTGGTCTTTAGAGAGAAATGGCGAGGAAAATGTGAAGTAACCAAAGAGTATCAAGAAGTATTGTGAGTACCCCTAGGTATGAACATCTCCAGGCCTTTCTCTTCTATCTAAAGGTGTAAGAATTATTAGATTCTGCTTATGCTTCCCAAACTTATTACTCTTCTGACCTTGGGCTCTTCATTTCCGCGGCAACCTATCCTGGATTATTTTCATATTTAACCTAAAGAATCCATTGCAGTAGTTGAACTGTTAAAACTAAGATTAGCTGATTAGGAACTAACTGATTTAATTTTGATGTAGATTTTGGGCATTAAAATTTAGCTTCTACCAATTGATGAAAAAATGTCTAGCAAATACAAACCCAATTTACATTGACGACACTAATCCCGGTTTAGTTCCTGGAACACTTGAGCATTTTGTTCTTATCAATTGTATAAGCTACCTTGACCTTTACATTCCCCAATAGTTTTTTGTTAAGTGCATCTATTCTTCCCCAATAGAATAATAGAAAAAAGGAGACACAGAACAGACAAAACAAGAACAAATGGATGCAGAAAAAAACACTCAAAAAAGACTAACCGTCATTCAGTACGAGCAAAAGTCAAACACCTTTGGTATCCTGCTCGTTACTCTGCCAGAAATCACATACTTGATGATGCCAGTAAGTATCCAATCATAAACAAGCGCATAGAAATCAAAACCACTTGTGTGCTTTGAATCAACAAGCAAGGTCAAAAACTCAGTGTGAATCTGATCGCTGGAAGATGGAAAAAGGAAGCACGGCATTCCGATCACCATGAAGCATATGAAAGTGTCTTCCTCACTGAGGAAATCAGAAGATATGAGCATGTCTCCAAAGAAAATATTGTTTGGCGTCAAGCTGAACCGAGGCAAAATGAAGTTCCTCACACTATCCTTATCTTGTTTCGCTAAATCACCACAGTTTGGAAGGCCCAGCACACAATGAACTGAATCCTTTGAGATAGAAATGATCTTATTATTAGCAACAATGATTTGAGATGACATTGTGTCTACACATTCGATAATCCAGCAGACAAATCCTTACAGGATATCAGTTTTCTTAAATTTCAGAAGAGGCTCGAACCCGTATTCTAAGATCACGTCCTTCCAACCACTGGACATACGCCTCATGATATCTGCAAAGTATTTTGTGGAAAACACATTGAACACATGCCTCCCTGCTCCCATAACCTTTTGCCTCTTATCCTGCTGAAAGGCAATAATCATGAGTGGATTGTCAAGGGGTAACTAACATAAAAAGAATGAAAGCGAAGAGGAAAAAAGGACCAAAGAAGAACAGAGATAGACACTTATGAGGACAAAAAAGTGTAATACCTCAGTTTCAAGGTCGACATTCTTGCAGAATTTTGAACAATCTTGAGTGATTTGATTGCCTGATAGATGACATATGAAAAAGATGTTTATATCAGATAATTTCGCAATGTAAAGACAAAAGAGAGAGAAAATATGTGCATACCATAGGTCTAGAAGAAAATAGAAAAGAAGAGAAAGCACATGAGAGAAAGAGATGGATACCTCCTTTCTAAAAAAACCAAATAAAGCATCTTCTAATAACTTCTTCCTCGTCGAAACAGATTCTTCATCACGAGATGCAATGCTCTCATCGCAACTCTCAGTGTTTGGCGAACCATCATCAGGGTCGTAGTTGGGTTCATAGCATCCACTCGATGATCTCTACCCCCCAAGAATCCCCTCATAAGAGACTCAATCCGATAAGATAACTTCAAAGGGAAAACTCAATTCATCACAAGAGAGTAGAGGGGGAGAAACATCATAAGATCCAACTACAATAGCAAAGCTCGGGATACATCAAGATCGTGCCATAGAGGGAACACGAGAGAGAACACGAGAGAGAACACGAGAGAGAGAGAGAGAGATCAAACACGTAGCTACTGGTACATACCCTCAGCCCCGAGGGTGAACTACTCCCTCCTCATCATGGAGAGCGCCGGGATGATGAAGGTGGCCACCGGTGATGGATTCCCCCTCCGGCAGGGTGCCGGAACGGGCTACCGAGAGGTTTTTGGTGGCTACAGAGGCTTGCGGCAGCGGAAATCCCGATCTATCTTGATATTCGATATTTTTAGAGTACGTAGGGATATATAGGCGAAAGAAGTCGGTCAGGAGGTGCTCGAGGGGCCCACAAGACAGGGGGGTGTGCCCAGTAGGGGGGGCGCCCCCCTATCTCCTGGCCTCCTCGAGGATTTTCTGACTTGAACTCCAAGTCTCCAGGATGATATTCTTCCCAAAAATAACGCTGCCGAAGGTTTCATTCCGTTTGGACTCCGTTTGATATTCCTTTTCCTCGAAAAACTGAAACAGGCAATAAAACAGCAATATGGGCTGGGCCTCCGGTTAATAGGTTAGTCCCAAAAGTAATATAAAAGTGAATAATAAAACCCAATATTGCCCAAAACAGTAGATAATATGGAGCAATCAAAAATTATAAATACGTTGGAGACGTATCAAGCATCCCCAAGCTTTATTCCTGCTCGTCCTCGAGTAGGTAAATGATAAAAAAGATAACTTTTAATGTGGAATGCTAGTTGGCATAATTTCAATGTAACTCTTCTTAATTGTGGTATGAATATTCAGATCCGAAAGATTCAAGACAAAAGTTCATATTGACATAAAAATAATAATACTTGAAGTATACTAACTAAGCAATTATGTCTTCTCAAAATAACATGGCCAAAGAAAGTTATCCCTACAAAATCATATAGTCTGGCTATGCTCTATCTTCACCACACAAAGTATTTAAATCATGCACAACCCCGATGACAAGCCAAGCAATTGTTTCATACTTTTGACATTCTCAAACTTTTTCAATCTTCACGCAATACATGAGCGTGAGCCATGGATATAGCACTATGGGTGGAATAGAAGGGTGGTTGTGGAGAACACAAAAAGAGAGAAGATAGTCTCACATCAACTAGGCGTATCAACGGGCTATGGAGATGCCCATCAATAGATATCAATGTGAGTGAGTAGGGATTGCCATGCAACGGATGCACTAGAGCTATAAGCATTTGAAAGCTCAACAAAAGAAACTAAGTGGGTGTGCATCCAACTCGCTTGCTTACGAAGACCTAGGGCATTTTGAGGAAGCCCATCATTGAAATATACAAGCCAAGTTCTAAAATGAAAATTCCCACTAGTATACGAAAGTGACAACATAGGAGACTCTCTATCATGAAGATCACGGTGCTACTTTGAAGCACAAGTGTGGTAAAAGGATAGTAGCATTGCCCCTTCTCTCTTTTTCTCTCATTTTTTTTGTTTTTTATCTTTTTTGGGCCTTTTCTCTTTTTTGATGGCCTCTTTTTTTCTCTTTTTTTTATTTTTCGTCTGGAGTCTCATCCCGACTTGTGGGGGAATCATAGTCTCCATCATCCTTTCCTCACTGGGACAATGCTCTAAAAAATGATGATCATCACACTTTTATTTTCTTACAACTCAAAAAATACAACTCGATTCTTAGAACAAAATATGACTCTATATAAATGTCTCTAGCGGTGTACTGGGATATGCAATGACTCATGAGTGACATGTGTTGGGGAACGTAGTAATTTCAAAAAAATTCCTACGCACATGCAAGATCATGGTGATGCATAGCAACGAGAGGGGAGAGTGTTGTCCACGTACCCTCATAGACCGATAGCGGAAGCGTTATGACAACGCGGTTGATGTAGTCGTACGTCTTCACGATCGGACCGATCCAAGTACCGAACGTACGGCACCTCCGAGTTCAACACACGTTCAGCTCGATGACGATCCCCGGACTCCGATCCAGCAAATTGTCGGGGATGAGTTCCGTCAGCACGACGGCGTGATGACGATGATAATGTTCTACCGATGCAGGGCTTCGCCTAAACTCCGCGACGATATGACCGAGGTGGAATATGGTGGAGGGGGCCACCGCACACGGCTAAGGAACGATCACGAAGATCAACTTGTGTGTCTATGGGGTGCCGCCTGCCCCCATATATAAAGGAGTGGAGGAGGGGGAGGGCCGGCCCTCTCTATGGCGCGCCCTAGGGGAGTCCTACTCCCACCGGAAGTAGGATTCCCCCTTTCCTAGTAGAACTAGGAGCCCTTCCAAGTAGTAGGAGTAGGAGAGGAGGAAAGGGAAGAGAGAAGGAGAAGGAAGGAAGGGCCCCCCCCCTCCCTAGTCTAATTCGGACTAGTCCATGGGGAGGGGTGCGGCCACCCTTTTGGCCCTTTCTCTCCTTTTCCGTATGGCCCATTAAGGCCCAATACGAATTCCCGTAACTCTCCGGTACTCCGAAAAATACCCGAATCACTCGGAACCTTTCCGATGTCCGAATATAGTCGTCCAATATATCGATCTTTACGTATCGACCATTTCGAGACTCCTCGTCATGTCCCCGATCTCATCCGGGACTCCGAACTCCTTCGGTACATCAAAACTCATAAACTCATAATAAAATTGTCATCGAAACCTTAAGCGTGCGGACCCTACGGGTTCGAGAACTATGTAGACATGACCGAGATACGTCTCCGGTTAATAACCAATAGCGGAACCTGGATGCTCATATTGGCTCCTACATATTCTACGAAGATCTTTATCGGTCAAATCGCATAACAACATACATTGTTCCTTTTGTCATCGGTATGTTACTTGCCCGAGATTCGATCGTCGGTATCTCAATACCTAGTTCAATCTCGTTACCGGCAAGTCTCTTTACTCATTACGTAATACATCATCCCGCAACTAACTCATTAGTTGCAATGCTTGCAAGGCTTAAGTGATGTGCATTACCGAGAGGGCCCAGAGATACCTCTCCGACAATCGGAGTGACAAATCCTAATCTCAAAATACGCCAACCCAACATGTACCTTTGGAGACACCTGTAGAGCTCCTTTATAATCACCCAGTTACATTGTGACGTTTGGTAGCACACAAAGTGTTCCTCCGGCAAACGGGAGTTGCATAATCTCATAGTCATAGGAACATGTATAAGTCATGAAGAAAGCAATAGCAACATACTAAACGATCAAGTGCTAAGCTAACGGAATGGGTCAATTCAATCACATCATTCTCCTAATGATGTGATCCCGTTAATCAAATGACAACTCATGTCCATGGCTAGAAAACTTAACCATCTTTGATTCACGAGCTAGTCAAGTAGAGGCATACTAGTGACACTATGTTTGTCTATGTATTCACACATGTATTATGTTTCCTGTTAATACAATTCTAGCATGAATAATAAACATTTATCATAAAATAAGGAAATAAATAATAACTTTATTATTGCCTCTAGGGCATATTTCCTTCAGTCTCCCTCTTGCACTAGAGTCAACAATCTAGTTCACATCGCCATGTGATTTAACACCAATATTCATATCTGTATATGATTAACACCCATAGTTCACATCGTCATGTGGCCAACACCCAAAGGGTTTACTAGAGTCAATAATCTAGTTCACATTGCTATGTGATTAACACCCAAAGAGTACTAAGGTATGATCATGTTTTTCTTGTGAGAGAAGTTTAGTCAACGGGTCTGTCACATTCAGAGCCGTATGTATTTTGCAAATATTCTATGTCTTCAATGCTGCACGGAGCTACTCTAGCTAATTGCTCCCACTTTCAATATGTATCCAGATTAAAACTTAGAGTCATCTGGATCAGTGCCAAAACTTGTATCGATGTAACCATTTACGACAAACCTTCTGTCACCTCCATAATCGAGAAACATATCCTTATTCCACTAAGGATAATTTTGACCAATGTCCAGTGATCTACTCCTAGATCACTATTGCACTCCCTTGCCAAACCAGGGTAGAGTATACAATAGGTCTGGTCCATAGCATGCATACTTTTATAGAACCTATGATTGAAGCATAGGGAATGACTTTCATTCTCTTTCTATTTTCTGCCGTGGTCGGGATTTGAATCTTACTCAATTTCACACCTTTGCAACATAGGCAAGAACTCTTTCTTTGACTGTTCCATTTTGAACTACTTCAAAATCTTGACAAGGTATGTACTTATTGAAAAACTTATCAAGCGTCTTGATCTATCTCAATAGATTTTGATGCTCAATATGTAAGTAGCTTTACTGAGGTCTTTCTTTTAAAGAACTCCTTTCAAATACTCCTTTATGCTTTCCAGAAAAATTCTACACCATTTCTGATCAACAATATGTTACTCACATATAATTATCAGAAAGGCGGTAGTGCTCCCACTCACTTTATTGTAAATACAGGCTTCACCGCAAGTCTGTATAAAACTATATGCTTTGATCAACATATCAAAGCGTATATTCCAACTCTGAGATGCTTGCACCAGTCCATAGATGGATCGCTGGAGCTTGCACATTTTGTTAGCACCTTTAGGATTGACAAAAACTTCTGGTTGCATCATATACAACTCTTCTTTAAGAAAACCATTAAGGAATGCAGTTTTGACATCCATTTGCCAGATTCATAAAATATGGCAATTGCTAACATGATTCGGACAGACTTAAGCATCGCTACAGTTGAGAAAATCTCATTGTAGTCAACACCTTGAACTTGTCGAAAACCTTTTTGCGACAAGTCGAGCTTTGTAGATAGTAACACTACTATCAGCGTCTGTCTTCCTCTTGAAGATCCATTTATACAATATGGCTTGCCGATCATTGGGCAACTCCACCAAAGTCCACACTTTGTTCTCATACATGGATCCCATCTCAGATTTCATGGCCTTAAGCCATTTCGCGGAATCTGGGCTCATCATCACTTCCTCATAGTTCGTAGGTTTATCATGGTCTAGTAACATGACTTTCAGAACAGGATTACCGTACCACTCTGGTGCGGACCGTACTCTGGAAGACCTACGAGGTTCTGTAGTAACTTGATCTAAAGTTTCATGATCATCATCATTAGCTTCCTCACTAATTGGTGTAGGAATCACTGAAACTAATTTCTGTGATGAACTACTTTCCAATTCAGGAGAAGGTACAATTACCTTATCAAGCTCTACTTTCCTCCCACTCACTTCTTTCGAGAGAAACTCCTTCTCTAGAAAGGATCCATTCTTAGCAACGAATGTTTTTGCCTTCAGATCTGTGATAGAGGGTGTACCCAACAGTTTCCTTTGGGTATTCTATGAAGACGCACTTCTCCAATTTGGGCTCGAGCTTATCAGGTTGAAAACCTTTTTCATATAAGCATCGCAACTCCAAACTATAAGAAACGACAACTTGGGTTTCTTGCCAAACCACAGTTCATAAGGTGTCATCTCAACGGATGTTGATGATGCCCTATTTAAAGTGAATGCAGCTGTCTCTAATGCATAACCCCAAAAAATGATGGTGGTAAATCGGTAAGATACATCATAGACTTTGAGCATCTTCACGGGAGTGACAACTTGCTTTTCATTCTACTTGAAGTTCCCTTTCTTTCCCTTTGCCTTTTTCTTGAAACTAGTGGTCTTGTCAATCATCAACACTTGATGCTCTTTCTTGATTTCTACCTTCATCGATTTCAACATCACGAAGAGCTCGGGAAACTTTTACGTCATCCCTTGCATACTATAGTTCATCACGAAGTTCTAGTAACTTGGTGATGGTGACTAGAGAATTCTGTCAATCACTATCTTATCTGGAAGATTAACTCCCACTTGATTCAAGCGATTGTAGTACCCAGACAATCTGAGCACATGCTCACTAGTTGAGCGATTCTCCTCCATCTTTTAGCTATAGAACTTGTTGGAGACTTCATATCTCTCAACTTGGGTATTTGCTTGAAATATTAACTTCAATTCCTGGAACATCTCATATGGTCCATGACGTTCAAAACGTCTTTGAAGTTTCGATTCTAAGCCGTTAAGCATGGTGCACTAAACTATCAAGTAGTCATCATATTGAGCTAGCCAAACGTTCATAACGTTTGCATCTGCTCCTGCAATAGGTGTGTCACCTAGCGGTGCATTAAGGACATAATTCTTCTATGCAGCAATGAGGATAAACCTCAGATCACGGATCCAATCCGCATCATTTCTACTAACATCTTTCAAATTATTTTTCTCTAGGAACATACCAAAATATAAACGGGGAGCAACAACGCGAGCTATTGATCTACAAGATAATTTGCAAAATACTACCAGGACTAAGTTCATGATAAATTTAAGTTCAATTAATCATATTACTTAAGAACTCCCACTTAGATAGACATCCCTCTAATCCTCTAAGTGATCACGTGATCCATATCAACTAAACCATGTCCGATCATCACGTGAGATGGACTAGTTTCAACGGTGAACATCAATATGTTGATCATATCTACTATATGATTCACGCTCGACCTTTCGGTCTCCGTGTTCCGAGGCCATATCTGTTATATGCTAGGCTCGTCAAGTTTAACCTGAGTATTCCGCGTGTGCAACTATTTTGCACCCGTTGTATTTGAACGTAGAGCCTATCACACCCGATCATCACGTGGTGTCTCAGCACGAAGAACTTTCACAACGGTGCATACTTAGGGAGAACACTTCTTGATAATTTTTAGTGAGAGATCATCTTAAAATGCTACCGTCAATCAAAGCAAAATAAGATGTATAAAAGATAAACATCATATGCAATCAAAATATGTGACATGATATGGCCATGATCATCTTGCGCCTTTGATCTCCATCTCCAAAGTACTGTCATGATCTCCATCGTCACCGGCACGACACCATGATCTCCATCATCTTGATCTATATCAATGTGTCGTCACATGGTCGTCTCGCCAACTATTGCTCTTGCAACTATTCGCTATCGCATAGCGATAAAGTAAAGCAATTATTTAGTGCTTGCATCTTATGCAATAAAGAGACAACCATAAGGTTTCTACCAGTTGCCGATAACTTCAACAAAACATGATCATCTCATAATATAAATTTAGCATCATGTCTTGACCATATCACATCACAACATGCCCTACAAAAACAAGTTAAACGTCCTCTACTTTGTTGTTGGAAGTTTTACGTGGCTGCTACGGGCTGAGCAAGAACCGTTCTTACCTACGCATCAAAACCACAACGATAGTTTGTCAAGTTGGTGCTGTTTGAACCTTCGCAAGGACCGGGCGTAGCCACACTCGGTTCAACTAAAGTTGGAGAAACTGACACCCGCCAGCCATCTGTGTGCAAAGCACGTCGGTAGAACCAGTCTCGCGTAAGCGTACGCGTAATGTCGGTCTGGGCCGCTTCATCCAACAATACCGCCGAACCAAAGTATGACATGCTGGTAAGCAGTATGACTTGTATCGCCCACAACTCACTTGTGTTCTACTCGTGCATATAACATCAACGCATAAAACCTAGGCTCGGATGCAACTGTTAGGGAACATAGTAATTTCAAAAAAATTCCTACGCACACGCAAGATCATGGTGATGCATAGCAACGAGAGGGGAGAGTGTTGTCCACGTACCCTCGTAGACCGATAGACGAAGCGTTATGACAACGCGGTTGATGTAGTCGTATGTCTTCACGATCCGACCGATCCAAGTACCGAACGTACGGCACCTCCGAGTTCAGCACACGTTCAGCTCGATGACGATCCCCGGACTCTGATCTAGCAAAGTGTCGGGGATGAGTTCCGTCAGCACGACGGCGTGGTGACGATGATGATGTTCTACCGACACAGGGCTTCGACTAAACTCCGCGACGATATGACCGAGGTGGAATATGGTGGAGGGGGGCACCGCACACGGCTAAGGAATGATCACGAAGATCAACTTGTGTGTCTATGGGTGCCCCTGCCCCCGTATATAAAGGAGTGGAGAGGGGGAGGGCCGGCCCTCTCTATGGCGCGCCCTAGGGGAGTCCTACTCCCACCGGGAGTAGGATTTCCCCTTTCCTAGTAGAACTAGGAGCCCTTCCAAGTAGTAGGAGTAGGAGAGGAGGAAAGGGAAGAGAGAAGGAGAAGGAAGGAAGGGGGCGCCCCCCCCCCCCTAGTCCAATTCGGACTAGTCCATGGTGAGGGGTGCGTCCACCCTTTTGGCCCTTTCTCTCCTTTCCCGTATGGCCCATTAAGGCCCAATACGAATTCCCGTAACTCTCCAGTACTCCGAAAAATACCCGAATCACTCGGAACCTTTCCGATGTACGAATATAGTCGTCCAATATATCGATCTTTACGTCTCGACCATTTCGAGACTCCTCATCATGTCCCCGATCTCATCCGGGACTCCGAACTCCTTCCGTACATCAAAACTCATAAACTCATAATAAAATTGTCATCGAAACCTTAAGCGTGCGGACCCTACGGGTTCGAGAACTATGTAGACATGACTGAGACACATCTCCGGTCAATAACCAATAGCGGAACCTGGATGCTCATATTGGCTCCTACATATTCTACGAAGATCTTTATCGGTCAAACCGCATAACAACATACGTTGTTCCTTTTGTCATCGATATGTTACTTGCCTGAGATTCGATTGTTGGTATCTCAATACCTAGTTCAATCTCATTACCGGCAAGTCTCTTTACTCGTTACGTAATACATCATCCCGCAACTAACTCATTAGTTGCAATGTTTGCAAGGCTTAAGTGATGTGCATTACCGAGAGGGCCCAGAGATACCTCTCCGACAATCAGAGTGACAAATCCTAATCTCGAAATACGCCAACCCAACATGTACCTTTGGAGACACCTGTAGAGTTCCTTTATAATCACCCAGTTACGTTGTGACGTTTGGTAGCACACAAAGTGTTCCTCCGGCAAACGGAAGTTGCATAATCTCATAGTTATAGGAACATGGATAAGTCATGAAGAAAGCAATAGCAACATACTAAACGATCAAGTGCTAAGCTAACGGAATGGGTCAAGTCAATCACATCATTCTCCTAATGATGTGATCCCGTTAATCAAATGACAACTCATGTCCATGGCTAGGAAACTTAACCATCTTTGATTCACGAGCTAGTCAAGTAGAGGCATACTAGTGACACTATGTTTGTCTATGTATTCACACATGTATTATGTTTCCGGTTAATACAATTCTAGCATGAATAATAAACATTTATCATGAAATAAGGAAATAAATAATAACTTTATTATTGCCTCTAGGGCATATTTCCTTCAGTCTCCCACTTGTTGTGCTCGCCGGCGTCACCTCCCTGCCCGCCTGGCGGGGACGAAGCAGCTGGCTGGCATGGGCCAGCATAGTGCTGGGCCGCCAGGCGGGCCGGTTGGTGATGCCAGGTCAGTTCCCTCTTTTTCCTTTTATTTTCTGTATTCTTTATTTCTGTAAGTTTGGGGATTTTTCTAAAATACCCAGGCAACTCCAAAAATCACCAAACTACACATGTCCACCCAGTATGGGATTATTTGGACATTTAAAATATTTCGTAGCATTTAAATGCCCAATTGCAATTAAGTAGTGATTTAATTCAGTGACCTTAGGATGACCTAGAAAATTATGCACCAATTTTGCCAAAGGTTCTAACCCAAGACAAAAATGGTGGACTTTTTAGAAGGGCATTCAGGTTCATTGAAAATATTTTTAGTAAACCCTAGTTGTTTTTAGGGGGGGTGCTGTGGGTTCTGTCTTCCCCATTTCAAGTTTCTGGAAAAGTTTAAACATGATGCAACACTCTAATGCACTCTAACTAGGGATGTGACACGTCGGTAGATGCTTGGGATTGACCGGGATCGATAAGTACGGAGTGCTAACTTCAGGGATTGAAATTTCATGGTTCAATTCAAACGGGCTCTACGAGTTTAAGGTCCTTTATTAGTTTTTTCTCTAAAAGAATAAATAACGCTACGATTTGTGCAGATCCGACAGTCACAAAAAAGGCCTGAAGTGAATTTGAAAATAATCAATTGGAAATTAGAAAAAAATATCTGGGTCTAAATCAGTATAAGCTTTCATATTTTTGATAGGCGTGTGTCCACAGTGGGCCGTCAACAGGCCTAACATAATTTGGGCCCTTAGTAACAACAGGCCTTTAACATGTGTAAATATCTCACAGGCCGAGTAAGGCCCATAAAGAAGAAGGGCCTTTAATAGGCCGAAAGTCATATTGGGCCCTAATTGGGCCAAATTATGCCCATGGCTTTTATGAGGCCGAAAGATGATTGGGCCTAAAATGTGGCAAATAACCCACTATTCATGAGTAGGCTGAAATGTATGTCAGCTCATGGTGGCCCATTTACAATTCGGATCGTTCACAGCCCAAAAGTCAAACGGACCGTAAATGCGCTGACCTACTAGATGGGCCTTTACCAGGCCGAAAGTGCATTCGGGCTCGATTTGTATCAGCGAGTATATGGGCCTTTAGTTGGCCTGATGTGACGTTGAGCTACATATGGCCCATGGGTTTCGTCCGATGTTAACAGGTCAAAAAGCACAACAGGTTGGAAGTGGGCCAAATCTACATTGGGCCGCGAACAGGCTGGATGTCCGACCTGGCCGAATTTGGCCCAATATTTCTCCGGTCTTTTATGGGCCGAAAGTTTCATCGGGCAATCAATGGGACCAAATGTAGTAGGACCTTTAATAGGCCGGAAATACACTAGGCTTTAATTCGGCCCAAATACTTAGCGGACTGTTAAGAGACCAAAAGTCACAATGGGCTGCAATGATGAGAAATCTAGAAAGGGCCATTCACATGCCGATCTGACACTATTCCTACATGCCTTAAATGTGAATGGGCCATCTACAAGCAGGCCCTATGTGGGCTAGCCCGCTAATTTTGACTGGGCCTGGCTTTTAAACTCAATGGGCCGCTGTTGGGCCTTGCCACGTGTTGACATATCATAGGCGCCATCTGTCGATTGGGCAGTTGACATCTATCCCAAGGCGGAGCCGACACGTGTTTCCTCTGGCCAATGAGAGTTTTACATGTGGAAAATCACCATTGGTCATTGCTGTTAACGGGTTATCAGATCCAAAATCGGACCCAATAGGGTTAACGGCGTCCCATTACGGTGGATGCCGGGTATAGGTTACCCTTGACGAATGAACTTCCATCGCGTCATTTATCGTCATGGAAGTGGACACTTCCGTGGTGATAATTTCAGAATTGTGATGGAACACTTCTACGACAGCACCGGTATGACTATCTTGATTCTGTCATAAAATCATCATGGATGTACAAGCATGAATAAATCATGACCTACTATGACCAACAAGTATCATCACGGAACTGTCTTTTTTTGTAGTGCTTGGTCAGTCATGCAATGATAACCCACGTGCATGAGAACTAAAACAATTTAGTTAACAATAGGAGAGTCCTTGTTGAAAATTAATATGTATATTATTCTTGAGCACGAGATGTTAATTGGGGCAAGGCGCAAGGACGCGATGAGGGCATGCCCGGGTAGTTTTGCGTCTAGGAGGGATGGCCCAAGTACAATGTTATGACGTGATGTGGAAGATGGGGGAAAGATAGGAGTGGTGGGATGTGATGGGTGAGGCGAGACTACCAACTGAGACTTTAGGAGTAGAGATTGCATAAGCTTGTTTGAGTTTGTACAGAAAATACCTTGGTGATTTTCTCCAAGTACAGTGCTCAGTTTTAACTCCTTTAGCAGTATACAGTGATTTTCTTCAAGTACAAAAGTAGGCAGATCATCATCATCCATGAGATCATGAATAAAGTAGTCCGGAGTTCCTTTCCTAAGACTGCGTGGCAACTTTCTTTTCCAAGCATCCATTGTTGGATTCATGCAAGCAAACATAAGGAAGCAAGGATGGCATTCAATATAATCAAAATCACCCAATTCAGCAAGGCACATCATGCCCTTCTCTCGATCCAGTGCAACACCAATTCTCTGTAGAGTCTTAGATGTGCAAGGTTGACCTCATGAAGCAAAATCCGATGGCCATTTCTTAAAGTTGAAACAAAAGCACCCTTTGCAAACTGAAATAAAAGCTAGCTGCAGAACCACGTTGACTACAGGCAACATTTAGCTAGGAAAAAAGGAGTCCCATTCTGGCAAAAACCTTTTTCTCTTCTTGGAATCCCCATCAAGTAACTTTTGCTTCTCAGAATCTCCTTCAAGTAGGTTATGATCCTTCTTAACATACTTGACCAATGTATTCAATAATTTGACCCAATTCTTCACCATTACACATGCATCCCAATAACGTACAATGACTGTATTCCCGGGAAAAATCAAACATTTGAATTAAAAATTATCAATGTTGAAGACGTCGATTTCTTGTATGGTGTATGCAGGTGTATGCAAATCTTAGGCTTATGTGCAAGATAGTCTTGGTCAATAATGCAATGGTAACCCACCGGCATGTGGACTAAAATAATTTAGTTAATAGGAGAGCCCTCATTGAAAGTTAATCTGCATATTATCCTTGAGAAGTTGAAAAAAGAGTCATGTTTGGCTCTCTGTTCTCATTGGTTATCCCTTAGAACTTTATAATACCACAAGAAAATTAGTGTCTACAACATAGCATGTGCTTCAAATGAAATCACGTCAATCAACTGAAGAACATTCAGACTGCGTCCTTAAGAAGTTGTATCGTGTTCTCCTAAACATTCTCGAAGTGCAAGCTCCAGTCCTTCCTCGATTAGTTGAATGGATTCTTCAGCTACAAAAGGTTTGATTAATCATTGAAGTCTGGACGAGAATTCGAATTTTACAAAATCCATTTGCTGGGAAGGACTCGGGGTGCGGGTGGGTGGGTGGGGGGGGGGGGCTTGCAGGTGGATGTAGAGTACGGCATCACGAACGCAGAAGTTGATGGCGTAGAAGCACTACTTCTACCAGACGTGGGGGTCGACGAAGCGGCAACGGACGTGCCTAGGGTTCCATGCGGCACGAAGCACTTCTCATGCCCGGGGACGGAGTCATCGGTGAAGCCGCAACGGACGGAGCCCAAGAGGTGCCTCGCCTCAATGGTGTGGTGGGTTCCTGGAGGCGATCGAGCTCAACTATGACGGCATTGTGGGCCTCATCGCCAGCGTCTAGCATGGAGGGAAGGGAGGGGCAAGGCAGAAGGAGACAAGCTGGTCGAGGAGCTCCATGGCGACGATACAAGGAACCCTAGCACGATTTTTTTTCTTAAACTTCTAATGCGAGATGTTAATCCAGACAAGTACCGAAGACGCGATGAGGGCAGGCGTCGGGAGGATTGTGTCAAGGTGGGCCGGCCCAAGTACACTGTTGTGACATGATGCGAAAGGTGGGCGAAGGTTCGTTGTGGTGGGATGTGGTGGGTGAGGCAAGACTACCAAGTAAGACTTTAGGAGTAGAGATACTTGTCATTAAATGTGGAAATCAACGCCCGCTACGATTTCCCACCTGTACAAAATCATAGGAGATTGCAGGAGATCGTTGAAGAGTGCAAGAGATCGTGCTGATTTATGCCTTAATTTTGCTGCCGCTAAATAATTTCTTGATAGTTTCTTTAAGGGGCGACTATGCATATATACAAACTATAGGAAATGAATTAAATATGTTTTTATTTGCATGAAAAAATCACAATAATTTTGCTTGTTCCTTATGAATAAATTCTTCTTCTTGTAGGTAGTATTTATTCAATATGGTAAAACACCAAAGGAAATCTCTACTATTAAATGGGAGTTGGTAGTCATGCCTCACCCGCTCTTAGTTTTTTTCTCCCCACGGCCCCCTTTCGTTTTTTGTTTATTGTTTGAAATCTCAACCGTTGCTGCAGAAAACAATAGCAAACATGAATAAAGTACCTCCGAAAATCTTAAATAAATGAAGACTTTCCTAGCCTTTCTCTACCCTTATCATGAAATCAAATGTTACGAAAACCTCGATTGAATTGAAACTTTTCTTGTTTTCCCCTACCCATGCTCAAATAAAAAATCAAATAAATCTCACCAAATTCTAGAATATGTTTAATGTAAGGTATATGCACACGGAAGGTCCTCCTGTGGCGTAGCTACCAACGGCAAAGGCGGTGCACGGGTTCTCACGGCCACCAGCGGTGGCTCCCCATCTCCAGCTACTCCCGGCCTAGGCACTAGTGGCCCTTCAGTGAAGAGCAACCATGGCATACCATGGCTACCCGCGGCCACAACTGCCAGATGCATATCAGCCCTGGCCGACGAGTGATGGAGGCTGCCAAACCGATCCTACGATTGTGAATCGCACAGGCCACCTGGAGAGGGAACCTTATAATGTTTGTTTCTACGGCTGAAGATAAATACATTAATTTTGTTTTCTTTGTAAGATGGATGGTGTTTTTCTTCTTTTCTTTGTAATGGTTTGTATGGGAGGAGATAAATATTGCAGCATTGTAGCTAATCCGTGCCTAATCTCTACATATGTCACATGGTGCCAGCCACTGATGCAAATATCCAATGTGGCTGCGGGTTCCCTCTCATTGTTGCTGTTGCCGCAGAGAGATCCATATAGGGTTGTCCCGGACAATTCGAATGGTGCCTCCGGCTACGCCAATCAGAAAAGATACACATATTCATAAAACTACTAAGGTGTCCCAAAGATTTAGTCATCATTTCTCACACAAATTAACACATAGAGTAGCACGAGCTTCTCTGTTGTTGGTATATGTGGAAACACATGAACAGACTCACACAATTCAGAAGTACTAGGAGCACAGTTATTCCACTAAACAAGGTCGACAGGTCGAGCAAATGAAGAGCAAAGAGGGCATTGCCGAGATCCTCATTTTATTATGTAGCAATACTGATGACCCTCAGCAAATTCATGTGACGAAGTCTAACCGTAACATACATAGCAAACACAAATATTTGATAGGAAGACCTTGCAACCATAGTCCCTTACATGCTCCCCGAAGGAATGAATACATGCCACCCGACAAAGTGGATTCACGCAAAGTTCAAGTGAGACTTTGTGAGAGTTGCAGTCCTCTGCAAGAAAAATAACCATGTAGGATTATTTCGACATCTTCTTAGTTAATATCAATATTCTTCGAGAATTTCAATTCAGTTTCCATTGAAGAAGAAGAGAGAGACGAATAACCTGCTTCAGTAGAACCTCCTAGTAACACAAGTACGATGAGGAAGCTTAGGGCATCTCCAGCCGCGCCCCTAGGAAGGCCTCCCCAGGTGATTTTTTTTGCGCCGGCGCCGAAAAAACGGCCCAGTCGCGCCCCCAGGAGCCCGATTTTCGCCGGCTTGGGCCGAAAACAGCGCCGGCGGATCCAGGCCGAACCCGGCGCGCTGGGGGGCGCCCGGGGGCGCCGGGGCAAGCTGTTTTGGCGCGAAAAAGACGCGGGCCAGCCGCGTCAGCGACTCGGCGCCTCGTCTTCCCCCAACGGCCTCGGTTCCCGCGGGGAATCAATGGCAAGGCTGCCGCAGCCTTGCCATTGATTCCTCACGGGCGGCGCGTTCACGGGACGGCGCGCCGACGCCTCCACTCCCTCGCACGCGTACACACGGGCGCGGCCCGGCTATAAAAGCCGGCGGCCTCCGCTCACCTGCGCCCACACCAGCCCCGCCCCTCGCCGCCGTCCAGCCCTTCCTCTCCCTACCTCTCCCCGAGCGCCGCCGCCCAACCCCTCCCTCTACCTCTTCCGAGCCCGCCCAGCCCCGCCTTCGCCATGGCAGAGCGCTTCCCCGGAGATACGGCGGCGGCCAACGGCTTCGGCCGCCGTTCGCTGTGCAAACAGGAGTCGTGGCTCCTGTTCCAGGCGAACATCCCGGCGCCGCCGGACATGCGCGCCGGGCCGACGGGGTGGAGACTCAGCGCCGGGGGAGTGCCCATTCCCCCGGTGCCCGACCCCGCGGTGGACCCGAGGTACTTCGCCGAGGAGGTCGACATCGTGCGCGCGTCCCTCACCGACGCCGAGCTCTCCCTCCCCCAGTACGCCGCCGACAACCACGCGGCCTGGGCGGCGTACTTCGAGCGCCGCCAACAGCAGCGGTTGGCGTCCACCAACAACGCGCCGGTGGTCGGCGGCAGCCGGCAGAACAGCGAGGGACGCTACCTCTGGTGGGGCGTCCCCGGCCGCAGACTCGAGGGCGTGCTCACGCACCTTGAGGGCGGCAACAACCCGCCGTTGGCGTACCCCCCGGCGAGGGCGGCCGCCCCGGCGCAGCACCGCCGCGCCGGGCCATGGGCTCCAGGAAGGTTCGGCGCATCCTCTTCTTCCTCCTCGTCGTCCCGTTCTTCTTCCCACTCCTCCGGCTCTCCGGCGCTGCTCGGCGTCAAGGCCGAGCCCGCGGCGGAGACGCCGCTCGGCCGGCGCACTCGCAGCGCCGGCATCGTCATCAACGAGGGCGGCCGGCGCGCCCCCTCGTCGGGGGCTCCTCCGCGCTTCGTCAAGCCGAAGACGGAGCCGGGGCTGGCGCCGGTGAAGAAGGAGCCGCTGGCGCCGGTGAAGGCCGAGTTCGCCGACAGCGACGACGCCGCCCTCGAATGGGCGCGCCAGGACTCCATTGCGATGGAGAAGGCGCGCCGCGAGAAGGAGAAGGAGCGCCAGCGCGCCGCCCTACGCCGCTTCGAGGAGCGCCGGCACGGCCGCGAGGAAGGTGGGGTTGTCGTCCTATGCGACAGCAGCGACGACGACGCGCCGCCGCCTGTTCGCCATGGCGACGCCGGGCAGGGGTCCAGCAGGGGCGCCTGCGTCAAGGAGGAGAAGGCCGACGACGACGATGGCGGTGACGGCGGCGACGACTTCCCCCTTTCTTTTTTTTTAGATTAGGTTGATGTAATGTTTGGACGAATTTCGCCGAAATTTGTAATGTTTGGCCGAAATTTAACTAGTTTTTATCATAACTTCGCCGAACGTTCTTTTTTTGTCTTTTAATACGCGCCTGGGGGCGGCCCTGGGGGCCGACGGCTGGGGGCCGACTCGCCTCCAGGGTCATTTTTTGCGCCAGCTCACCCCTAGGCGGCGCTTTTAGACGCCCCCTGGGGGGCCAACGGCTGGAGATGCCCTTAGGGCGGCACTTCTCATCCCCATCTTCTGAAGGTGCAAATGAATTTCTGTGTGCCACCATGTTGGTTTATCCTCCTTTTATATTGCGAAGATAACTATTTTGTGCCTAATAATATTCCGCCAAAAAAGATATCGCATGCGAGAAATCAATCCATAATCCTATTAATTCAATACTTCTCATTCAATGCAGAAATCAATCACGGGATATTGCAGGAGATCATCGACGATTACGACAGATCCCAAGCGCCGATTTATGCCTTAATTTCATTGCCGGTACATAATTTCTCGATATCTGTAGGAGGAGTCTGCGGTTGTGATGGTGCTTTCGTACGTCGTTCGCTCGTTCGCCTCCCCTTCGTTTGTTCACCACTCCTTCGTCCCACCCTGCCACGTGATAGTCATACATGGAAACAATTCAAAAGAATCCTAACAATAATATGGAAACAAATCCAAAAAATCAGCACCATCGTAGCCTTCCTCCCACCCTCCTAGCCTGAGTACGTGCTAACAATAATTAGCCTTCCTCACCCTTGTAATGCAAAGGTAATATATATGGGGAAAAACCCATAGAGAATCCTAACAATAATTAGCCTAACTAGTCGTGAACCCGTGCATCCGCACCGGCTAGCTTATTTTTAGATAGATAGCTTATTCTTTCAATAACATTTGTTGTCTGGAATGTTTGTTTGAAATTAACATGTTAATAATAATTAGTTATTGAAACTAACATGCAACGATCCATCTTGGTTACCATGTGTCGGAAATGATCCACTCTTTCGAATAGATTCTTAGTCATATAACTTAAATATATGTATGGTTTACCAATTATGTTATGTTTATATTGACTTCTTATATATTTTTGAACTGGATGGTACCTCCGTACTCATCCTATACATATGTCAGTGGATGGACAAGATAGACGAAAACATGAAAATGTTCACTAATCTTCATTTTAATATTTACTAATTGAGTGTCCCGGGCCATAAATTATTCGGTAACATACCCACCTCTTCGAATGATAAATATATTTCCCATCACAATAAGTAGAATATTTTCCGAATCATTTATAAAGATACAAATGTAGATTTGCCCTTCGTTAATAGTTTGTTAGAAATATTTTAATTTTTATGCTACACTCAAAGAAAAATGCATGCATCGTTTGTATCTATTGTTTCCATGACACATTAACACATTAGTTAATTTAACTAAACCGCAAGAAAAAAGGATTTTTTTTCTCAAATGTTAAATATATGTAGTTGACATTTATATTTAGAAAATTAATTGGCATGTTAATTTAAAGAAGCACTATTTTTTGGCTATTGGAAGCCTATGCGCAAAATATTGGCACTCGATATTGTGTTACAAAATTTATGAATGATACTGAAGATAGCATATTAAACATCCATGTAGAAATGTTTCATTTCTATCACGAATATGTGGTTGATTTGTTTTTCGTTCCGTAATAATACAATACATCATCTTTTACATGCGCCTAGTTAAATTATAAAAATGTGTAACCTTTTATCTGGCTGAAGTTATTTATATGGACAATAAATTATATGGAAAAGCTACTGGCTTCTGTAAAGCGGTAGTACAATATGTTTTTTGTATTGCATGCCATACCTTTCCACCATGTCGAAAAATTATGTCTGATGTGTCCTGGATGGTTTGTTTCTTCTTTTCGATTTGCATTTTTTCTATGTTTGTAGTGCTTAGAAATTCCATAGATGGATTGTTTAATTTGGTATACACCATTTCATAGGTGGTCATTTGTACTATACTAACATGATTATTTCTTATAACTCCACACTCTTGCAAACAATTTGATGCTTCCCTATGCTGCACACAAACATAGTTCAGTCCCATAGGATTCACGTTGTCTTGACTTTAAAATCCTACATGTTTTAGAATTACTAGATGACCCGTTGCGCCCATGGCGCAAAGGCCGAATGTAAGCCAATTGGTGTAAGAGTGTGCATTAACATATTGTTGTTCAAAAAGAATAGCTCATATACTATATGCAGTAAGTACATAAGATTGGAAATGATACACCAAGTCATGCAGGAAAGGACCCTTGTGATCTTTTTAGATTGGATAAATAATCATGCAGAGGCTTTTGGATATGCACTTGAAGGAGCATATATTTCCTTTATCATGGTTGTTTCAAAAGCATGCGATAGAGCAGTCTAAGTAGCGGATAATCGATAGCTAAATGCACAACACTGTCTTAGGGGATTACATAAGATCGAAAAGGAGGATAAACATAGATGTCTTTGTAGGCATTTATACTAATACTATGTTATATAGCAAGGGGCTCCTACAGCTTGCTTATATTGAGTAGACAATCAGGCACAATCCCTTGGAAGTGCATTTGAAGCCGAAAGCATATGCTTTCCCTTCGTTCATGTGGGTCCGATGGAAGAAGTCGCTCCAGCCTTTAGTGATGGTGGCCTTTTTGGCAACTCCCTTGATAAAGCAGGCCGTGACGGTGGTTGTTCCATCTCCAGTTGTGATTGGAAGTTCACCGTGGTCAGCATCCATGTGTGGGAAAAGGGAACCCGTAGAAAAGTGGACATTAAAGTACTGAAAACAGTAGTAAAGGTTAGTCACTATATCATATTATACCATGCTATTATATGAAACAGAACAGAATAATTGCGAAGGATTACCATTCTTTTGCCTTGTGTTGCAAATGTTTATGTCATGTGGCACACATAGTAGTTATTAGGCGTGGTGGTGCTGCGGATGATCTTTCGTAGTGCACGAACATTATGGTTGTAGAGCCTAACTGTGTTGCCCCACACAACGTGGCGACTAAACTCATCTAAGTAGTGATTGCAAGGCTCACCTATGTTAAATTGCACAAAATTATACTTTTCAGTAGCTGTTGCGAGAGCTGATGGAATGGGAAGAATAATGTAGTTCTTACCACGGAGAATGGACTTTCCAGGCCTTAGATGGATTTTCTTGCCTTTGAACTTTTGGATTGAGCTTGCTTTGCATGGGCGATAAATATACTTGTATCGCTTATTGTGCTTCCGACATAGTGGTTCGTCTGTGTTGAATAGGTAAGGAGATCATTGTAAAAGGTTGCGACAGCAGATAGAGGATAACATAAACAAACAGGGTGGCTAATTAGCTTGTGTGTATTAGTGAAAGGCAGAAAATGGTATCCATAGTATATGGTAAGCTGGAAGTAGTAAGCAGTGCTTGCACATGTAACAACAAATAATTACAGCATTAATGAATAGCAAACAGAAGATCTATTGGACCCTGAAAGAAGTTTGTTTTATTACATACTTGATCAACTTGCATGTGTAAGTGATACAAAAAACTTTTCAAACAGCATTCATCAGCGAAGAAGAAGAAACATTCTTTGCAGTTTATAAACAATTATAAATGTGTTTTTCAGAATTACCATGGGTAATTTGGCAACCGCTGGTATCATTGGCGGTGTCTACCTCCTCATGTTTAACAGCAGCCATCTCGAAAGAAGTAATAGAATAATTAAGATGATATATTAGACCGTGGTATTAGTTGTGATGATTAACAGTGATGCACACAGACTTAACATTTTTATTTTCTTTGGTGCCTTTGTACTCCCATAATTGAATATGAATAGACTGAAAGTTTCTCACGCAAACAAAGCATATCTTTATTATCGTCTTTATTGTTACCTTTATAAATCATTAATCTCCCTAGGGGTAGGAGCTCCCCTATTCAATTGAGGGGTATGATTTTGACTGGGTCATCACGCTTGTTTCTGCAACATCCCACTTGTTTCTGTGAATAAAAACCCTTAGAGAATATAGACCCTCAAAAAGGAAAAAAGGAACTCCTTGGGAATGGATGGTTGGGAGCGCTCCGACATGTGTTTTCGTTCGGTCGCTTGCTGTTCGGGGAGAGTAAACTCTAGGTGGCTAGGGCAAACTCTCCCCTCGAAACTTAACCGGCGAACCCGTGGATTCACCTTCCCTTTTCTGCCGCTCCGTCGATCGATGATGGGGATGGGAATCTCGATGCCTTCGATTCGGTTAGTAGTTTAGGTCAGGTTTTTTAGTCCTTGCAGGTCGACACTCGAGCGGATGGTGGCGCTACTTCTTCGAGTTTGTCTTGCAGTCCATTTGAACATAGCCGACGGAGCTCTAGCGTAGATTCATGTCGTTTTCCTGGGGTGATGAGGTTAGGGTTTCTCATCGTGTGGCGGGATTTGGTGTCAGATGCTTCAGATCTAGGCAAGAGTTCAACAATGACGATTGCGGCTCCACGTATTGAACAAGGAGCACATGCATGAAGACTTCCTAGCTAGCATCCGCGACAGTAGTGGCTATGCGAGATGGTCTTGGAACTTCAATGTAATTTTTATTATGTTTGATATGCTTTGTATTTTCAATGAACATTGATAATAGATATGGATCATTTTTGAAAAAAAATTGAGTGGTAAGATTTTGACCGGTCGTCACACTTGTTTATGTGAATAAAACCTATTCCCTCCGTCCCATAATGTAAGACGTTTTTTAACACTGATGTAGTGTCAAAAAGTATTTTATATTATGGGACAGAGAGTACCTGAGACTAATAGACTCTTTAGAAAGAAAAGAAAAACTCCTTGGGAGTAGAGTTTTTTCTCCCCTTGGAATAGATGGCTGGCACCTGCGAGCGCTCAGATATGCATTTTCCCAGTGGGCCACAAGATTCAAGGGTGGAAGCGGCAGTTCACGGGTGGACAGGTGCAAGCGTTGTGGGACACAATGGTTCAGCGGGAGCAAGCGGTAGTCTCCCACCGGATAAGCCACCATGCACGCGTGTCTGGTGTGTGTGGGTTTGGTTGTGCCCATGTCCTCTCATGGGGGCAGCCACTCAGTTCAGCTCTGGACAGAGGAGACTGGCGATTTGGATCCGCCATGTTGTTCCGGCGTCGGTGCTGCTTCCCCGGCTGCTTCTTGGGCGGAGGAGGGAGCTCGGTCCATCTGTTGCCCAGCCGCCCAGATCCATGGGGGACATGTCCACGATTCAACGCCCGCCCGATGTTGTCACCAAGGTAAAAAATAATCCATTCTAATCCATCCACGACTGACTGTTATTTCGATTCTCTTGAAGAAGCATATTCGCTTGATTAGCATGGTCTTCTACAGCAGTATTATGCTCATGCAAATCACCATAGATAGCAGCAGCTAATTCGACTCGATCGAAAAATACTTACAAAAGGCAAGCTAACATATCATGTACAAAACTGAGATTAATTGAGAATTTTAGTTGTTTGTAAGACCTTCTATAAGATATTGATAGTTTGTTAGAACATTCAGATGTCATTTTGCTTATCAATTTTTTGGGCCAGACCACCCTACTGTCAAATGCTAGCTCCGCCACTGCCAAGGAGGTATATAACTATCCTAGTTCTGAAATTTAAAAATGAAGTACGAAGTCCGAAGACAGTATATGTAAGAGAACTTGCAATAACTGCAAAGTTCCAAGGTCCGATACAAGAACATGGAAATTTGCATCTGTACAAAAGATCCCCTATGTTTGTCATCGGAAACACTATATACCAAAAAGGATGGCCGTGCCAAAATCATTTTATATTTATATTGAATGAGAGAAAATGATGCATTGCAATGATTCCAATTATTTCATATTTATATGATTGTGAAACCTCCTCGTCAAGAAGACTACATACACTTTATGTCTGCTGTACAATGTGCATCAGGACCTTCTAGGTAAAAAGAATCAGGCGGTGCAACTATTAATTAGCTATGCGATGTTCTAGCTTATAATAAAATCAACTTTGACTGCATGTCTTATGGCAGGTAAGAGTATTCCAGAAACATGTATGTCAAAATGAAACAAATAAAGAACCATTATTGTGGTTGAATGTTAACGCAATCATATTGAGTTAGCCAGGATACTAGTCAGTTAGTATAGCTAGTCTGTTAGTATCTCCTATAGCTTATCTAGCACGAGATAGAGTTGTTCCTATCCGGCCAATGTTTATCCGGCCAATGTTTGTTGTAACAAACTCTGCACCATGTATATCTCCTGACTATAAATACAAGACCAGCCTGAGGCAATTACTCACGGCAAATCAAAAAATCATTTCTTCCAATTTGGTATTCAGAGCAGTAAGATCCAATCTCGCCCATCATGGCTGGCTCCACCGCTGCTCCCATCTCGAACACTTCCGGCGCCCTTTCCACCATCAACGCCGGCACCCTTGCCGCCGGCTCCTCCTCTTCCGCTCCGATCTCCGTCACCACTCTCGGCAACCTCATCACGCTTCGCCTCACGCGGGACAACTTCCTGTTGTGAAAGACTCAAGCCGTCCCCGCCCTTGCCTCGACCGGTTTGTTCGGCTACGTCGCCGGCACCGAGGAAGCGCCGCCGCAGACCCTCACACAGGGCACCGGCGATGCAGCTGTCGAGGTCGCCAACCCGGAGTTCCTTAGCTGGTACCAGAAGGACCAGCTCGTCATGATCGCGCTCCTCGGCTCCATGACCGAGGACATCCTTGGGCAAATGACCCAACTCACCACTTCCGCTCAGGTCTGGACTACCTTGCATGATTTGTTTGCCTCACAGAATCGTGCACGCATCATGCAGCTGCGTTATCAACTCTCCAATCTGAAGAAAAATGACCTCACTGCCTCGGAGTACTACCGCAAGATGCGGGGCTTTGCTGACGCCATGGCCTCCATCGGCAAGCCGCTCCAAGACGACGAGGTGCTCGGCTACATACTCGCCGGACTGGGTCCCGAGTTCGAGCCTCTGGTCGCGTCGATTACGACGCGTGACGACCCCATCAGCCTCAGCAGCTTCTACGCCTTCTTCCTCAGCGCTGAGCTTCGCCTCGAGCAACAAGCTTTGTCCGGCAACATCCACCCATCCGCCAACGCTGCTGCACGCAACTCTGATGGTCACCGCGGCGGTCAAGGCGGCCAAGGCGCACGCGGTGGACAAGGCGATCAGGGCGGACGTGGTCGTGGAGGCCGCGGCCGCGGCAATGGCCGGAGTAACCTGAAGTGTCAGGTCTGCTCCAAATTCGGCCACGACGCTCTCCACTGCCGCAACCGCTTCAACCACGCCTTCCAGCCGGAGGAGCAGCGTGAGCGCTCCGGCAACGTCGCCAGCACCAGCTCTGGCTCCTACTCTGTTGACATGGACTGGTATGCAGATACCGGCGCCACCGACCACCTGACAAGCGACCTTGATCGTCTCAGCCTCCATCAGCGCTATGGTGGCAAGGACAAGGTGCACGTAGCCAACTTGTTTCTGATAATGATGCCATTGCTGAATTTCACCCTCATGTGTTTCGTCTTAAGGACCGAGCAACGAAGGCGGTTCTTCTTCAAAGTAGATGCCGCAATGGTCTCTACCCGGTGCCAAGCTACAAGCAGTCGTCCCTCGTGTCCGGTCCTCGAGCTCTCTCCAGTGTCAGGCTATCTTCAGATTTGTGGCATACAAGATTAGGTCATCCGTCCAAAAACATCGTTGATTCAGTTCTTAGGATAAATAAATTTGCTTGTGCACCCTCTACCAATTCTAGTGTTTGTGATGCATGTCAACGTGCAAAAGTTCATCAGCTACCCTTTCGAGATTCTACTCATGTCACTCATGCTCCTCTTGAAATTATTCATTCGGATGTATGGGGTCCTGCTATTACCTCTGTGGGTGGTTTTAAATATTATGTGAGTTTTTTGGATGATTATAGCCGTTTTACATGGATCTATCTCCTTAAGCGCAAATCCGATGTTGAACAAGCCTTCTACACTTTCCAAAAACATGTTGAACGCATGCTCGATGCTAAAATTAAAACTGTACAAACGGATTGGGGTGGCGAGTATCGCCGTCTCTCTCGCTTCTTCCAAAAGGAAGGCATTGCGCACCGGGTCTCCTGCCCTCACACCTCCCAACAAAATGGCATCGCTGAACGGAAACATCGCCATATCGTTGAAACAGGCATCGCCCTTCTCGCTCACTCCTCCCTTCCGGTTCGTTTTTGGGATGAGGCTTTTCTCACAGCTTGCTATCTTATCAATCGCATGCCCACTCGGGTTCTCCAAAACTCCACACCAGTTTCCTGTCTTTTTGGTGACAAACCCGATTATACCTTTCTTCGCGCTTTTGGTTGTGCCTGTTGGCCAAACCTACGCCCCTACAATAATCGCAAGCTAGAATTCTGCTCTCAGCAATGCGTTTTCTTGGGATATAGTTCCATGCACAAAGGTTACAAATGCTTGGATTGCTCAAGCGGTCGAATTTATATTTCACGTGATGTCATATTTGATGAGCATGTGTTCCCGTTCTCCACTAGTTTGCCAGCGGAAAATTCCTCCTTCATACTCTCCACACCGCCTACTCTTTTTCCTATCACAGAGCCGGCTCTAATGGATGATCGCATGCGCAATTATGACACGACTTTGCTATCTGATGCTACGTGCAGTTCGTCTTTGTCTCCTGCAGGTGCTGCTGGATTGGCCTCCAGCGACTCTACGTCGGCATGCACGCCAGGTCACTCCCATGTAGATGGGATTTCTCAGCAGCCGCATGAGCCCACGTCTCCATCGACTCCCACTGGGCCGGATGCCCCGGTCTCGCCCGTGTCACTGGCTGGCCCTTCCGCTGCTGAGGGGGCGGGCAGTGCGGCGAGCGACTCCGCATCTAGCTCGGCACGTGGGCCGCAATTCGTCGACCCACCGTCTCCATCGACCGCCCAGGCCGTCCCCGACGTCGCGCCCGCGAGTGCGCCACATCCGATGACGACCAGGCTCAAGGACAACATCGTCAAAAAGCTGGTGCCAAGCGACGGCACTGTTTGCTATGATCCACGTCGGCGGGCGTTTCATGCCGAACCACGCTCCTATCGTCAGGCACTTGCCGATGATCACTGGCGTCCAGCCATGGAGTCTGAATTCTCGGCTCTTCAGCAAAACAAGACATGGACACTTGTTCCTCGTCCTCCCGGGAAGAACATCATTGGCTGTAAATGGGTTTTCAAGGTCAAGCACAAAGCTGATGGTTCCCTGGATAAGTTCAAGGACGTCTCGTTGCTCGCGGCTTCACTCAGCAGTATGGGATCGACTACTCGGAAACATTCTCTCCGGTAGTCAAACCAGCCACAATGCGTCTTGTGCTCTCTCTTGCCGTCTCTCGTGGCTGGCATCTCCGGCAGGTGGACATCAGCAATGCTTTTCTCCATGGAATTCTCGCTGAGGAAGCATATATGCAGCAGCCACCGGGTTTCCAAGATCCCTCTTGTCCAGATTATGTTTGCAAGCTCCATAAAGCGCTTTACGGTCTGAAGCAGTCGCCTCGGGCATGGTATGCTCGTCTCAGTGAGCGTCTTCAGCAGCTCGGTTTTGTTCCCTCGGTTGCCGACACCTCGCTGTTTATCTTTGCCCAAGACAGTGTCACCATCTACATGCTTGTTTATGTTGATGACATCGTCATTGCGAGCTCTTCCTCTTCGGCTATGACGCATTTGCTACGCCAATTATCATCTACTTTTCCTGTCAAAGATCTTGGTTCTCTCCATTATTTCCTTGGCATTGAGGTGCTTCCCAATTTCGGGGGAATTATTCTTACACAGCAGAAGTATGCTCTTGATTTGTTGCAACGTACAGATATGGCGAATTGCAAAGCAGTCTCAACGCCCATGTGCACTCATGAGAAGCTCACACGGGATTCAGGTCATGGACTTAGTGAAGATGAAGCTTTCAGATATCGTAGTACAGTTGGAGCTCTTCAATATCTGACCTTGACACGGCCTGATCTGTCTTTTGCCGTAAACAAGGTCTGTCAGTACTTGTCAAGACCAACTGATGCTCACTGGGAGGCCGTGAAACGGATCTTGCGGTACGTGCGAGGATCACTGTCCACTGGTTTAACCCTTCAGCGATCACCTTCCACTCTTCTGAGTGTCTTTACTGATGCCGATTGGGCGGGCTGCAGCGATGACAGGAGGTCTACGAGTGGGTTTGCGGTTTTCTTTTGACCCAACCTTGTATCATGGAGTGTACGGAAGCAGCCAACAGTGTCCCGTTCATCCACTGAAGCTGAGTACAAGGCGTTGGCGAATGGGACTGCCGAAGCTACTTGGCTACTGTCATTGCTAAGAGAGCTGCGAGTTCCTCAGCCCCGAGCTCCTGTGCTGTGGTGTGACAATCTCGGTGCTACGTATTTGACGGCCAATCCAGTATTTCATGCTCGCACTAAGCACATTGAAGTTGATTTTCACTTTGTGAGAGAGAAGGTCGCCATGGGAGCACTTGATGTTCGGTTCGTCTCAACAGCAGACCAAGTGGCGGACGCTTTCACCAAACCTCTCACGAAGATCATGCTCAATCGATTACGAACCAATCTGAACCTTCATATAGGTTAAGATTGCGGGGGAATGTTAACGCAATCGTATTGAGTTAGCCAGGATACTAGTCAGTTAGTATAGCTAGTCTGTTAGTATCACCTATAGCTTATCTAGCATGAGATAGAGTTGTTCCTATCCGGCCAATGTTTATCCGGCCAATATTTGTTGTAACAAACTCTGCACCATGTATATCTCCTGACTATAAATACAAGACCAGCCTGAGGCAATTACTCACGGCAAATCAAAAAATCATTTCTTCCAACTTTGCACAAAAAAAATATAACACAGGTATGAACGCGATCAACATTAAGGCGGAGGAAGGGGCTTTACTTATACCTCGGAGTAGTCTTTGGGAGGCGGATGACCCGGAGATAGGAAGCATAGACTGCAAGAAGCACAATCAGATCTGTGCTTTGAGTTACCCATACTGCTGGCCAGAGAAGGAGGAACCGGAGCGAACATCACCTCGAAAAAAATGTCAAGAATAATTTATTGAGAACTCCATGTAGTCAGGAGTAAGAGGTTTCAGCCTCTAAATCCCAGTAACATGCCGACAAACCATTTCATAAATTTTAAGTAGCACCATGCAGATTATCTGGAAAGAAAATACAACAAACATAAGAAAATTCTCAACCTCCCCCATCCATCAATAAAGTGAGACCAACAACCACTTAGGTTAGGAGTAGCATGCTCGAGCCGCAAGTGAACCTGTAACACTGGGACTGATTCATCTATAAAAATATGCAAACAGGTCGAGAATACAAAACCAGTTAAATAAAGGTCAAGATTACTGCTAGTGTTGTGAACAAGTTCAGTCATTTTCCCATTCTCAACCTCAGGGCTCACGCAGTATGAATTTCCATTGGATAAAAAAGCTAATACTATGGTTTTTTTAGGTTTCTATCTCTATCTTTTCAATACAAAGGCAAAAAAGAGAAATCCTCATGGTCGATAGCTTCTTCAGAAGATGCTCTTTCTAGAGAGATGATTAGATCATAAGTAAATAAGTAAACTTGATAAAAGCACAACTCCTAGCATACAACTCAACTTTATCCATAGTATCTGACTACATGTGCATTGAGTTCTACATGAGAGGCCATCATCTGAATTCTCAACCTCATGGTCGGTCTAGTGATTTCCAATGTTTGGCAAGGCTGTAAGAGGGAGAATATTTCTTACATGTGTATGTTAGATTCATGAATGCAACGCCGATGCTTCCGACATCCTGGACATCTGGATGTCCAGAATTACAGTGGAATGAGTTGATTTTGCACCTGTAAAACTGAAAACTGATTTCTAACTTCCTCTCCTTCTTCTTCAGCAGGTGATCTGCATTGGTTTTAGAAAGCAATCTATATATATAGCCCCAGTCTTCAAGTCTATGGCTGAGCTTTATCTTCTGCTGGTATGCGGTGACATCAAGCAGAGTCATCCTTGATAAATGGATCCGTTTAAGATTGTTTGTTGTCAGGTATGGATTTCAATCATATAGTAAAAAGGCAATAGGAGAGACACATGATTTGGTTACTCATAAGCAACCTTGGTTTGGTATATGTGAGACAAGTTGTTTCATATAGTTCTACGCATTCTTCTATAAACTACTGTAATTAGGCTAGTGTAATTTATAAAGATGATTGTCATAGAACATAAATACTCTCTCTGTACACTAATATAAGACATTTTTGCAGTTCAATTTAAACTGCAAAAATGTCTGTAAAAAGGGAGTATGATATAGATAAAGTAAACACTGCATTTTCACACAAAAATAGTGACATTATGATTTAACATAGATTCAAAGGCGATAAATCATTACTACTGACCACACAACCTCATCCTTGTAATCTCCCACATAATCATCCTCCTCCGCATCAGCAGCAGGAGCCACAGAAGTATCAACAGCAGCACCAACGATTTGGCCAAGCGTAAGAGGGACACGGCTCACTCGGCGGAGGGCTGTTTCGCGACGTGGAGGTAGTCTTTGTTGTTGTTGTTGTTATAGAGGTGCGTTAGGTGCAGCCGGTGGTGGTGGTGGAAGACGCGCGAGCAATTCATTAAACTTGTTATCGAGCTTTGTTTCGAACGTCTTCTCCATGCCATCTATCTTCTCCATGGCCTCTTCAAATCTGTTTAGCACATCCTGCACCTGTCCACTCATCATTTGCTGAAATTTTTCATGAAGCTCCTTGTTCGTCAAGTTCTCCCAGTCAGTAGAGCTGGATAGAGCGATTACCAGGGAGAGTCAAACGCACGATGTAGATGTATGTGGAGCTGGGAAGGCTTATAATATGGTAGCAAAAAGGGTTAGCAATAATCAATTCAGAGATGCAAAGTTGAATAAACGCTCAACGACGGTACTGTGTTGGTCCTAGGCTAGACCGTACTAGAGACGCGAGCCTAGAACACTAACAAAATCACGGCGCTACACGTAAACAAGGGAGGAGCACACACTGAATTATTTTTCTTTTTTTTCACTTTTTTTCCTCTTTCTTTTTGCTCCGCAACATTTTTTTTCGAAAAAGTCTACAATGTCCTAAAAACTGCCTAGCCAGAATTTCCCAGACTTAGTTTTTTTTTTGGAACTGGAACTATTTTTCTTCTGCGGGTAGCATGGAAGTTGGGGAGTCCTTCTCTGTCACGACTAATGAGGACATGGCTACCACAGTTACACCCATATCCCGTGCTGTTTTACCTCTTAGAACAGTTGCTAGAGCTCAGATATGCCAATTAATTTATCAGGTACTTTCATTTCTTGATAATGTTTCTAGTGTTCATGAGAATATGATGCTGCCTAATTTAGATACATTTGTGTTGTTTGCAATTGAAGGGCCTAGCACGGACAAGAAGGTTGAACATTGGAGCATGGTCAAGCATGGAGATGAAGGTGCGTGCGAGGATAACAAGAACGGAGGTTCAAGTGGAGATTTCCGGACTTTGAAGCCACCATGATGACATATAAGAAGATGGACGAAATATACAAGATGGTCTTTCATAAATTTCGTCCATAGCTTATTATTGGTGTTGCGCCACCTTACTTTGGGCCAGGCCCATGTAATCTATTTTTAGAGTCCATATTGTAGGGGAAATGACTTAGGAGGTGTTTTAGTCCCACCTTGCCAAGGGTGGAAAAAACCCCCTCTCTTTTCCCTATAAATATAGCCCTTAAGGCATAGTTTAGACTTGGGTTTTATTTAGTTAAAAGTTAGCCATCGCTGCAACTTCGTGTACTTCGTTTGTGTCCAACGACCAGACCAAGACCGCTTATGAAACCCCACTTTAATCAATACTTCATCCATATTCGCAATATTCCGATTGCTTTATCATATTCTTGCTTGTTCTTCGATTGCTTGCAGGAATAGACCTTCGTGGTCAGATTGATCGTGCTCCTGCGTGGTCAATAACCTCTCGGAGTTGGTTTAGCGATTGCTAAGGCGCAATGTCGTGCACGTTTGTAGTCAGATCGTTAAAGTCGTCTCCACCAAATCGATAGTTATCATCTCATCGAAAGATCGGGACGCCCTCGCCCCTATCAAGTGGTATCAGTTTTCAGGTTGCTCGGTGAGATTTTCCATTTTTTCAGTCTTAGATTGCATCTGTTCTTCATACCTATAGTCCAAGAAAAAGCCAAAAAAAGTTAGATTAGTTCATCCGTGTCTCAGACAGTCTATGCCTTTTGGCCATTGCCAGTTAGTTTTTGCATTGTTGAATTTTCAATTGCATTGTGTGTCGAGTTGCTGGTTTTAGTGTCTAAACTTTTAGAGTTTCGAGTTCTAGTCACGTTTTTTTCACGTCACGTCCACTCACACGATCATCCACTTCATTGTCATCTTCCGCTGCTACTTATTTTTGTCGCCATCACCACCATCCGTTTGCTTTTGTCGTTCATCGCCGTCATCACATTCGTTCATCTTGGAGCCTGATTCTTCTTGTGAAAAAAAGTTTGCAGAAGAAAAATTCTGATCGGTTTGCAAGGAGAATCCATCTATTGATTTTCCATAGTTTGTTGGCTAGAGCATCATAGTTGCCACGTTTGGAACTTGAAGAAAGGAAATGAAGAAAGGGAAAATCAGATCGGTTAAAAAAAGCAAAAAATAGAGGCAAGTTTGGTGCGGCCAAGGGGAAGGCACAAAGAGTTTGGAAGGCATTAAAGTTTGGTAGGAACGATTTGATCTGTTAAAAGAAAACTGATCGGTTGTGTTTCACGTGGTTATTTCCTTTGTTGTAAGAAAGATTCTGCCATTAATTGATCCGATTTTTGTGGTGCTGGGTTGTGATAGAGGCGAAGGTATCCCGATCTTTCGATGAGATGATAACTATCGATTTGATGGAGACGCTTGGGCTCGCTTTGTTGCCCAATCTCTGTTTCATGCATCAACTTTCCTAAGAACCAATCTCATGTGTTGACCTGTTACTCTGTCAGTGCACTCATACATAAGAATTTACAAAAGTGAGGATCTCAAAATTCAACTGTCATTTCCGAAGTTGCGAAGGAAAGAAATTACAGTGGCAATACGAAAAACCCAACTCACCTGATGTGTTCCATCCATGTATCAACTTCTCTAAGAATCTTTGGTGCCGAACCTGTTAGTTTGTTCAATCACACAGTACATGATGACAACATAAGATACATTTGCACTTCACACTTGCTTGCTCCTTGGAGCAAAATCCTAGTACAAATTTTCCCCTTGAGAACGGCTTCGGGTCATCGGCGTCAGCACCAGAATTCCACTTGAGATCCTATCTCCAGAGTAGTACATACAGCATTGGAACTACAAAGATTGGTACTACTAGTAGTCTAGTACTATCTGAGAGCCACGCCAAGAACTGAAGAATCCTCTCTCGGGAAGAAGAAACACCCTTGAATCCTACTCCTTCCGTTTCGAATTACTTGTCGCAGGTATGGATGTATCTAGATGTATTTTAGTTCTAGATACATTCATTTCTGCGACGAGTAATTTGGAACAGAGGGAGTATCTCGCGTGCGGCCGAAGCAGAGGGCGAGCATGGAGCGCGGGCGGTGGACGAGGCCGAGGAAGAGGAGCGGGAGGGTGGCGAGCGCGTGGCTGGCTTGGACGTAGGGGAAGGTTCCGCCGCGCCCTGGCCCGCGCATCGCCGCAGCTCTCCGGAGGCCGTCGCGTTCAGCGCCTCCCGCCACGCCCACGGCCTGCCCATCGTGGCTCTGACAGCTGACCCCCGCGTGGGAGAAGAAGGCGACCCCGGCCTCCCCAACCGGGTACGACGAGGAGAGCGCCTCGCCGTATCCTGTTCTAGTTGTTCTAGTTGGGCCAAAAGAAGGCTCAGTCTATATATCTAAAAAAAGCACAATTTATAATAATTTGACGTATCTATAAAATTAAAAAATGTTTTATGCACACAAAAAAAGTGGCTGTGATGTTTGAACCTAAAAAAATTCATACAAAGAGGGAAAATACCACTATATGCTAAAAAAAATGCCATGTTCAACTGCCGTCTTATTAATAACGAAAATTGTCATCATCTTAACAATAAAACTACATGGCCGGACTAATAAAATGACATGGTCTAACGAGTTAAAATGTCATGGTCTAAAAAAGGTAAAAATGCTATGCTACCTATAATGAAATTCACACATGACAACACTAGAATGAAGTTTGTTAAAAAAAAGCAACAATTTGCCATGTTAAAAAGCATTATATATCATGACAACTCTATAAATTTGCCATGTCAAAAAATTATTTTCGCATGTTGACGTTAAGAAAAACTCTAGGAAGTTGTCATGTTAAAGCATTATTTGAAATGATAAACTCTAGGAATTAGCCATGTGGACATTGTTTGCACATGTGAACTTCTCGTATACCTAGTACAAAGATTTGCATCCAAAAATCTTCACGAGTTGATACCATCTCAAAACAAAAAAAGAAGTGATAAGAACTTATTGATGCATGATAGTAACCACGAACACAAAAACCACAAGTCCCATGAAAGTCCACATGATAATAGCAACTCTAGCAGACCCACAAAAACCCCAAAACTGTAAAAATTCCGGCGAGTTTACGGTTTTGGACCAATTTGTGTCCAGTACAGACCCCGTAAAAGTTCAGGGAACTGTAAACTTTTTACAGGCCACTGAAAACGTGAGCCTCCGACCCCTAGTTCTAGAGGTCCGAGGACAGTATGGCCACGAACCGGATCCTTCCACCGCCTCTGCCCGTGCGCCGCCGTCCGTACCATCCGTCTCCGGCCGTTGATTTCTCTCTGCTCCAATAAAATTCTGCACTGTAAAAGAATCGAATGCGTGCCTGCGGCCATGGCTGATCCCGTTGGGAGACTCCGTAAACAAGATGCGGCGACAACGAGGGAAGCTAGCTAGCTTGTGATCGATTGGCCACGACGACTGAATTTTTAATGATCGAGAGTCCCTTTCCGCCTTGTTGGGCGGAAGAGAAGAGAAGAGGAGGTGCAGCAGCAACCGGACCACGATGGGTGGCGCCGATGCAACAGCCTGGGCACCAGGAGAAGAATCCACCGGTGGCTGACTCAGCCGCAGGAGCTCCCACATAATCTCTTCTTCTCGAAGGAGATAAGATTGAGAGCTGGGCGTACGAGTGGCACCACAGACCCCCGGAGCCCCTATAAATCCATCGGTGTTAGAGTATTACTAGTAGAACCCTCAAATCCTCAAACCCTTATAGCAGTTTTAAGGGTTGAGAAGTGCCAGTTTTTGACACTTTTAAGGGTTGAAAAACAGGGGCAAAGACTAGAATCCTCAAACCCAACCCGTAAATTGCTTTAAGGGTTGGATTTGAGGGTTCTAGTCTTTGCCTCAACACCAACCTTTAAAACTGTCATTTCATATATCACACATTTCATCACATTTCATCATATGACATATCACAAATTCCATCACATTTGACATAAAACATTTCATATATCACACATTTCATCACATTTCATCAAATGCTCGTGTCCGAGAGCGCGGTTCCGGTAGATGGTGACTCGGCCCATCTTCGACCCTCTCCTCTGATCCATCAGCTTCACGCGGTTTTCAAACAATTGCACGTCGATGAGGAGGCTCATCATCTCAACGTCGTCGTCTTGCAACAACTCGTCGATGTCCGAATCATCGGATGACGATCAACCCGACGAATCGGACAATGAGTCCATGTCATTGTTGTTCACCTCCATCTACACAATACAACAAACAATAAATTGTGAGTGCCAACAATGAATCAGAAAGAAAAAAACAAAAAGAAAGAAAAGTAAGCATACCTGCGGGGAGCTCGGGGCGGCGGCGCGGCTGCCTCTGGCCCGCCTGGCCTCTAGCGCGGCGGCTCGAGGAGGCCTGAGGCCGGCCTGCCTCTGGCCGCTGGGGGGCGGTAGGCGGCTGGGGGGGAGGCGACTGGGGGGCGGGAGGCGGCTGGGGGGCGGGAGGCGACTGGGGGGCGGGGGGCGGGGAACGACGGCAGATCCGGCGGGCGGGGCGGGGCGCGGCGGCTGGGGGAGGCGGAAGAGAGGAGGCGGGGCGGGAGGCCAGGGGGTGGGGCACGGGGCGGGGCGGCCGGGGGCCGGGGCGCGGGGCGGGAGGCGGCGGGGAACGACGGATACGGCGGAGGGGAGTGTGGCGCAGGGGCGGGACAGCCGGCGTGCGTCGAGGGGAGGCGGGGGGCCGGCCGGATTGGTGGCGGGCGATGACCGGCGGCTTGGGAGGGAGGAGGCGGGAGGTTGGGGACGGGAAACTTCCCTCCCGCGCGACGGGGGAAGGGAGTGCGGGTTGGTGTCGAGCGCCCCTCTCCAACCCTCACTTCTACAGATTGAAATTGGGTTTGAGGGTTGGACCCTTACTTTTTTTGAGGGTTTGAGGGTTTAGGGGTTCTAGTCTTTGCGTTTTTTGTTGCAACCTGAAAAAAGCGGTTATTTTTTAGGGTTTGAGGGTTTAGGGGTACTACTAGTGAGGGAGTCCTGGATTAGGGGGTGTTCGGATAGCCGGACAATACCTTCAGCCGGACTCCAGGACTATGAAGATACAAGATTGAAGACTTCGTCCCGTGTCCGGATGGGGCTTTCCTTGGCGTGGAAGGCAAGCTTGGCGATGCGGATATTCAAGATCTCCTACCATTGTAACCGACTCTGTGTAACCCTAACCCTATCCGGTGTCTATATAAACCGGAGGGTTCTAGTCCGTAGGACAACATCATCATACAACAATCATACCATAGGCTAGCTTCTAGGGTTTAGCCTCCTTGATCTCGTGGTAGATCTACTCTTGTACTACCCATATCATCAATATTAATCAAGCAGGAGTAGGGTTTTATCTCCATCGAGAGGGCCCGAACCTGGGTAAAAACATCGTGTCCCTTGTCTCCTGTTACCATCCGGCCTAGACGCACAGTTCGGGACCCCCTACCTGAGATTCGCCGGTTTTGACACCGACATTGGTGCTTTCATTGAGAGTTCCTCTGTGTCGTCACTTTTGGGCTCGATGGCTCCTTTGATCATCAACGGCGATGCAGTCCAGGGTGATATTTTTCTCCCCGGACAGATCTTCGCCTTCGGCGGCTTCGCACTGCGGGCCAATTCGCTTGGCCACCGGAGCAGATCGAAAGCTACGCCCCTGGCCATCAGGTCAGGTTTGGAAGCCTAAACTACACGGTGGACATCCGCGGAGATTTGATCTTCGACGGCTTTGAGCCACAGCCAAGCGCGCCGCACTGTTTCGAGAGGCATGATCTAGCTCTGCCGCCGAGCAGTGCCCTGGAGGCCGCACAAGCGCCGGTTCCGACCCTTAATTCGGAGCCTGTTGCGCCAATCGAGGATGAGCGGTTGGACGTCGCCTCGGGGGCTACGATCTCAAAGGCGATCGAGCCGAACGTCAGCCCCGCGCTCCGCACGGCCCGTGACTCCGAGGAGCCGGATTCTTCTCCGAACTCCGAGCCCCCCGCGCCCCTACCGATCGAATCCGATTGGGCGCCTATAATGGAGTTCACCGCCGCGGACGTCTTTCAGCACTCGCCTTTCGGCGATATCCTGAACCCCCTAAAGTCTCTCTCTTTATCAGGAGAGCCCTGGCCGGACTACGGTCTGCAAGGTTGGGATTCGGACGATGAAGAAATTCAAAGCCCACCCACCGCCCACTTGGTAGCTACCGTTGACAATTTAAACGACGTGCTCAACTTCGACTCCGCAGACATCGACATCATGGATGATGATGCGGGAGATACAGATGAATCAACGCCCATAGGGCATTGGACAGCCACCCCATCTCACGATGTGTACATGGTGGATACCCCTAAAGGAAACGACAACAAGGAAAAAGGGGATGGAACAGGGGATCGATCCCTTGAAAAGCAATCAAAGCGTCGGCGTAAACACCGACCCAAGCCCCGCCTCGATAAAGACCCAGCCATAGAGCAGGATGAGCCGGTCGACGATGAGCATGCCTTAGAGCAACCGTTCGAACAGGGCAACACGGATAGAGAAGCCGAACATCCCTCCCCCGGCCATAATGGAACCCCGGGCGACCTTACACCGGATAAACCCACGGAGCAGAAGAATATCCACAAGAGGCTCGTCGCAACAGCACGCAGCCTGAAAAAGCAGAAGCGGAAGCTAAAAACGGCGGAAGATGCACTCAGGATCAGATGGAGCAGAGTAATCAACACCGCAGATAAATACGGCGACAATCGCCACACTAAAAGCTATCCGAAGAGAAAGCTACTGCCCGAATTCGACGAAGAGGCCCTAGAGCCCTCGCATTAAAAAAAAAATAAGAAAGCCACACGGTCGGATAGACGACCCCATGGCCAGCATAAAGCGGCAAGCGGCGCCGCACTTAAGGCGGCATGCGACCCACTTAAGGATTCGCATCATGGCCCAGTCAAGTCCATTTACGGGCCAAGAAAGCAAGCTCTCGTAAGCAATGCAATAAAACCGCCATCAGAATCCGGCACACCCAAATACAGGGGTGCCGCACACCCCCTATGTTTCACCGACGAGGTTCTGGACTATGAATTTCCGGAGGGATTCAAACCCGTAAACATAGAGGCGTACGATGGAACAACAGACCCTGGAGTCTAGATCGAGGACTATATCCTCCACATACATATGGCCAGAGGAGATGACCTCCATGCCATAAAATACTTACCCCTTAAGCTTAAAGGGCCGGCCCGGCATTGGCTTAAAAGCCTGCCGGAAAACACCATCGGAAGTTGGGAAGAGCTCGAGGACGCTTTCCGAGCAAATTTTCAAGGGACCTATGTCCGCCCTCCGGATGCAGACGATCTTAGTCACATAACTCAACAGCCCGGAGAATCAGCTCGGCAATTCTGGAATAGATTCCTCACTAAAAGAATCAGATAGTTGATTGTCCGGACGCCGAAGCCTTAGCAGCTTTCAGGCATAACGTCCGAGACGAATGGCTCGCCAGACACCTCGGCCAAGAAAAGCCAAAAACAATGGCCGCACTGACAAGCCTCATGACCCGCTTTTGCGCAGGGAGGACAGCTAGTTGGAAAGACGTAGCACCAGCGACCCAAGTACATCCGAAACTAGGGATGGAAACGGAAAACCGCGACGGAACAAGGACCGTCGCGGGACTAAGGAAAAAAGTCCGAAGAGCATGGCAGTCAACGCCGGATTCAAAAACTCACGACAGAATCAGAAGAAGCCACCCCTCCAGGATAACAGGGATGATCCATCCAACTTAAACAAGATCCTGGATAGGATATGTCAAATACACAGCACTCCCGGGAGGCCCGCTAACCATACCCACAGAGATTGTTGGGTTTTCAAACAATCCGGCAGACTCAACGACGAACACAAGGGGCTCGACACACCAAGCGAAGACGAGGACGAACCCCAAAAGCAGAGCACCAGCAAACAAAAGAACTTCCCACAAGAAGTAAAAACAGTAAACTTACTTCACATAACAAAACGTGCGGCACCCATAAAGGTACGCACTGCACCATCTATCCCAAAGGGGTCCCGCCACTGGTTGTCAAAACCAATCATCTTCGATCAGCTGGATTATTCCAGAAGTATCAGGAATGCAGGCTGGTCTGCCTTGGTACTCGATCCAATAATCGGCGGACTCCAGTTTTCAAATGTCCTTATGGACGGCGGCAGTGGACTAAACCTGATATATCAGGACACAATCCGTCACATGGGGATAAACCCAACAAGAATCCGCCGCAGCAAAACCACCTTTCAAGGGGTAACGCCTGGTCCGGACACCCATTGCATGGGTTTTCTCCGGTTCGAAGTTATATTCGGCTCTACCGATAACTTCCGCCGCGAAAAGCTGACTTTCCACATCGTCCCATTCTCAAGTCACTACCAAGCACTACTGGGACGAGAAGCTTTCGCCCGCTTTAACGCAATACCGCATTATGCATCTCTAACGCTTAAGATGCCCGGTCCACGAGGCATCATCTCTTTGAAGGGGAAGCATTAGAGTGAGCCTCCCCTAAGTGGAGGACTGTGCGGCCGCTTTGACGGCCCCACAGTAAAATGGCTTCACAAGCCAAAAACTTCGGAGTAGGCCATTAAAGACCACGAACGCGGATAGACGAGTTCGGTATAACACTATCATTGATGCAGGCTTAGTGGCCATATACCCCCGCACTAGGGGCTCTGTACACATACAATAAAGAGACAATAAAGCTCAATCTTATATATTCTACTTTATACTTTGTTTATTTTCAACTTTTTGTTCGGCACGACCCATTTTCAGTTCAGTTCCTCTCTTTTACAGATGAACGTCGTGCGGCGCCCGTCCAGGATACGGCACAACGGAGACACAGGCGCAGACGTGCAGTAGGGACCCGTCCTAAGGATTCTTTTTAGATTAAGACCCTACGTAAACCTTTTTTACTGTCTCTCGTTGCTACACATCCCCTGGTTTCCTCTGTTATAACCAAGGAGGAGGCTGGCGTCTTGGCATGTGGCCACGTCAGATTTTTTGCGCGTACCTGGACACTAGGGGCTTTTTTAATAATAAAGAGTGTTGTTTCGCCCGCACTCATAAAGACCGAACACCTTAGGGAGTGTTCGGCGTCGCGAGTTTTGGCATTATATGCATCAGCTCCGAATCATGTCTTTGGTCAAATGTTGGGTTGTCCGGCTCCTGAGTTCGGCTACCTTACGTTCCGCTATATCGGCTAAGGTAGCACCAGGAGAACTACTGCGATTGTGCACCGGTTCGGCCGGGTGAGCACCTCAGTAGAGAAAGCCGAAAACTGACTGTCATGATGTAGCGTGAGACTGGTCAGCCACTCGATGACCTATCGGAATCTATCAAATTCCTCTGCTTTGACGAAGGGCCGTTTCCCGGCCAGGCACATACGCGCCCCGAACTCGGGCGAGCACAGTCGCCACTAAGGGGCTACCTAAATAGTCCCACTGTCAAGCTCCTATGGCTAAGTGAAAGTTTTAAGCATTATAGTCCGGTTGCCTAGCCCGCTGCGCTATCACCTCCTTTGTAGGACCAAGACGTTGGATTAAGTGTGAAAATGCGTCTTCTGTGAGCACCCCCGCACTATGTGCATGGGGGCTGAAGCCAACGACTGCCATCTTTCAGATTTTGTATACATATATATTAAAACGGCCGCACAGGAGGTGTTCCCAATACTTGAAGGCACAAGTCTAAAAAAATGCCAAAACAATTTATCAAAATATTGCTTTATGATTGTCGTGGTTCTGACTCTTACAGTGATGTAGGGGGGTGAGTATGGAGAGGCTAGATCCTAGCTATTGGGAAGTTGTTACACGCGAGGTTTACGAGTTTAGGCCCTTCTCGAAAGAAGTAATAGCCCTACGTCTCGGAGCCCGGAGGCGGTCGACTGGATTATGCGTGTATGGATTACAGGGGTGCGAACCCTTCATACTGAGGAGGGGGTGGCTTATATAGAGTTCGCCGGCCCCCTCCTGCCCTCAGTAATGCAGGGTTTAAGGTACATTTAAGATTGGGCGTTACTGGTAACGCCTCTAATAAAGTGCTCTAATGACCATGAAGACTACTTAACAGCTGACCGTTTGCCTACGGAGTGACTGTAGGTCTCCTGGCAGTCGAGTGATTAGCTTCATGGTCGAGTGGTAGCTTCTTGGTCGAGTGGTAGCTTCTTGGTCGAGTGTCTTGAACCTGTCGACTGGGGTACCTTCAAGTCGATTGATAGGTGATTTCTTCTGGGGATATCCTTGGGTAGGGCTCTTTGGATGGGTCCGTGCCCCTACCCTAGGAACATAGCTTCATCATTAGCCCCCGAATGGATTGAGGTTAGAGTGGGGAAAGAGTTGGGGATCCTTTCCGACTGGTTCTTTGGGGCTGTGTGAGTGCCTCGTTTAGGGTCAGTTGTCACGGATGACGTCATCAACCTCTTTCAGTCGCCTTGATCCATTCCAGGCCTTTCGTCGAGTGAATATCTTCGCTTGCGACATGCCGAGTGTTGGTGCGAGCGGGATACTCTATTTTTGGCAAGTGGTTCTGTGGCCCGCAGATCTCACGGGATTCGGATTTTGGGAAGCGCGCGGGACGGGAGCAGCCGCAGTAATCGGAAGTGATAAAGCGGAAACACCTCGATCCTCGCGTCTCCTTTTTCGCCACGTACTGCGCGCGCGTATGCTGCGGGATTTGACTGGACTGCCTGGGCCTACCAGTCAGCCACTCAGGAGCGGCCCCTTATAAGTTTCTGGCTCGGGGTTTCCAAGCCGTGCGCTTCTCTTCTTCTTCCTTCTTCCTCTCTCCCTTCGCCAGCCCTCCCGTGACCTTCGGCCGTACCCTAGCGCCGTTAGCCCGTGTGAGACCTCGCCGGCGACGATGGTGAAGGGCAAGACCACTGCTTTGGAGCACGCGAAGAAGGTGGCGGCGGCGGGGAAAGGAAAGAGGTCTGCACGAGGTGGATCTTCCTCCCGGACCGCCCTGCCCAAGGGTTGGATTCAGGGTGACTGGATGCCATCGGTGCTCCGGCAGGAAGATCTCGAAGACATGGTCGAGGGAGGAGCCATTCCCCACGAGGCTGCGCGTCTCCCGGGGGGGAGATCGAACCTCAACCCCGCGACGGTGAGTGCATGCTCCTCGCCACCCACATCGACCGAGGGTTTTCTCTGCCTCCCCATCCATTCTTCCGGAGCTTCTTGAATTTCTTCGGAGCGCAGCTCCATCACTTTACCCCCAACTCCATAGTCTATCTTGCCGCGTTCATTTCCATGTGCGAGGCCTTCCTGGGTTGCCATCCGCATTGGGGGCTTTTCAAGCATATTTTTACTTGCCGCTCTCAGTCGGTTAAAAAGGCCAAGTCGAGTGATGAGAAGACGCAAGTGATCCAGCTGTGCGGGGGCCTGGCGATCCAGACGAGGGGGAAGAGCTGTTTCCCCTCTATCACCTTCCCGGAGTCGGTCCGCGGCTGGCAGTCGACCTGGTTCTACTGCCAGGACCAGGCGACCCCCGGACAGTCGACTGGTCTTCCTCCTTTTTCCCTCGACCGAGCCGAGAAGCCTATCTCTCTGAAAGTCACGCCGGAGGAAAGGGCCCAAGTCAAGGTATTGGCGGGTCGAGTGGTTGAGCTGGTCCGTGAGGGGGTGACTGGGATGGACCTGTTAGAGGTCTTTCTCCAGAGGCGCATCCAACCGCTCCAGGCGCGAGACCACCCGATGTGGCTGTATTCTGGCCTTGACGACACCACTCGGATCCACCCGGAGGAAGTCACCGATGAGATGCTGGAGGGGTGGCTGTCAAGCATCACGGGGAACAAGGACAACCCCCGAGGAGCCAGAAGGGTAATTCCACTCGACAACTCATATGAAGTGGATCAGGTATGTCTTTGTGTCGGATATCTGACCTTCTGTATTGGTTTTCTTTGGGTAAGTCGATTGACTTTCGTCCTGTCTGTTGTCTTCTAGGCGACCATTGAGATGTACTCGACGCCCAACGGGGCACAAGGGTCGACTGAAGAAGGTGAGGGGAGCGGAGGCGAGAGCGGGGACGACCAGGGCGAATGGGAGTCCGACAGTGAGGGAGAGGAAGGCGACGACATCTTCTCCAGCGAAGAGGAGGAGGAGGCTAAACCCTCCCACTCGGAGGGGCGATCCAATCTCACCCATGACCCAGCGCAGGAACATGGCAAGGCGACTGCTCCTATTGGGCAGTCGTCGAAACGCCCTCGGACTTCTTCTCCTCCGCCTACCGGGAAGGCTCCCAAGCACCCACGAGCGACGCCATCCAAGCCGCCCAAGGCCTTGCCCAAGATGAAGATAGCTATTCCCACCATTTCCGGGTAACAATAACACTTGCTTTCCTTTGTCGACTACGGACGGATCCTTGGTCGATTCACTGGGCCAACTGACTAACTTTAGAGATTTGCAGTGGTGCAACTTCTGAGGTCTCCGCTAGGAACGACGACCAAGAGATGGAGGACGCTGTCACCTCCAACCCTGGTACGATCACTGACGTCCTGCTTTCGAGTCGACTGAAACTTTATTGCGACTCTGGTCGATTGAATGTTTTCCTTGCAGCTCCCCCTCATGTTATCGACCTCCCGGACGACGACGACAACGAACCACTGAGGGTGAAGAGGAAGAAGAAGGCATTGGCTGGCAAGACTCCGCAACCCCCTCCGGCGCCTGAGGCCGTAGTTCGGGATGATGGCGAACCCACTCGGGCTTCCGTGACTTTCGCTGTTCCTCTGACGAGTATGCGGCTTCAGCGTCGACTGCGGATCCGTCTTCGCTTTTTGCTGCGTACCCCGTCCCTGAGGACCAAGCGGCTGCTGCGAAGGAGGCTGTACGCCAGGCTGGAATCATGATGGAACAGGTGAAAGTGGCTCGGGAGGCTTGCCAGGCGGCTTATGACGCAAGCTCGGCTCTTCAGAGCAATGTCCAGGTCAGTCGACTTCAACACTTGGTCTGTTTCGATATGTCCTTTGAAGAATCTCTTTTCCGAAGATCTTTAAGTTTGTACACCCACTGGGTGTTTTTGCCAATTCTTGGATGAGTGGGGGCACGCTAAGTGCACCCACTGGGTGTAGTCCCCGAGACTACGGTGGACTGCTGGCAGTCGACTGTAGTCTTTAAATTGAGTCGTTGTAGTTGAGTTTCTTCGCTCTGTCTGATCGGGTCATGTCGAATGGAACGGTATCCTGTCGACTGCGGGCAGTCGACGTCTTTCTCTCTTTTTTTACTGTGGGGGCACGCTGAGTGCACCCACTGGTTGTAGTCCCCGAGGCTACTGTCGAATGTTTCGCTTCGGCTGTAGTCTTAAAAAACTCCATTATTGTCTCTTAGCTGCTCGGAAGCAACTTGTCTTGGAATCGACTTCAGGGGTCGGTCGGGTGGGATAGGAACCGGTGGGGGCACGCTAAGTGCACCCACTGGGTGTAGTCCCCGAGACTATGGTGGACTGCTGGCAGTCGACCGTAGTCTTAGTATTTATTGCCTTTGTTGCTTTTTTTTACTGAAATTGTAACTCCTCCCCTTTGACTTCAGAAATCTTGTGATCTTGGAACCCGCTTGGCTGACTTGGAGAAGCAGCAAATTCAAATGAACCTTGATCTGGAGCTGGCCAGGATAGAGCTGCAGAAGGTCAGAGACGGCGCCGCACGTAAGATGCCTTTGTCGACTGGTTAGTCTTTAGGCTTGAGTATCTTTTCGCTTTCTCTGAATCAATCATCATTTTTTTGCAGAAAAACTGAAAGAAGCTCTGGCGAAGAAGGATCAGGACTTGGCTGCTGCCCGTAAGGAGGCTGATGACAAGACTGCTCTGGCCGCACAGAAGCTGGCTTCGGTCGACCAATTAGAAGGAGAGAATACCAAGTTGAAGACCGCTTTGAATGAAGCCAACAGGGAGTGTTCGCGTTGGAAGAAGGAGAACCTCACCCTGAACAAGAAGGTGGAAGGCATCGCTCGTAGGAGGGACGACCTGGAGAGCTACTTGAGGAGCCTTGCCAAGAAGTTGTACATCAAGCTCGAAGGTACACACTCAGTTCCGACTGGTTTTTTTGTGTCGACTCAGTTTTACGAAATTTGACTTATCCTTGGGTCGTGTATGCAGAACTTTGCCAGAACTTTGAAGAGAAGACTGGGCGGATCGAAACAGGTTTGGATCCAATCAACTCTCTGGTGAAAGATGAAGCTGCCATGAACCTGCTCCGACTGGAATCTCGTGTTGACGGCGTCGTGGATTACTTGGCTCGACTGAAGGTTGCCATGACGCGGATCGACCCGACGCTTTGGTCAGAGTCTACGCTCCAGAATGATCTTGAGTCTCTGATGACTCGACTCAACGGAATCCCTGACCGAGTGCAGGAGTGGAAGAAGTCTTCAGCTCGGTGTGGCGCTGACGTGGCTCTGTCTCTGGTCCGCGTCCATTGCAAGGAGGTGCGGGAGGAGAAGCTGGCCGCCATCCAAGTCACCAACACGAGGAAGCACAACTTCCAGGACTTCATGGAGACATTTATTGCTGCTGCTACCCGTATCGCAGACGGGATCGACTTGGATGAGTTTGTCTCCCCTGCCAGTCCTCCTCCTCCTGAGGAATGAAAAAAAACTTGCCTCGGAATGCCGAGTGTATTTTGTAATCCGTTAAACTCTGCCTTAAATTTTCCTCGGAATGCCGAGTGGAAGTGTAACAGTTAAACTTTGCCGAGCCGGGGGCTCGAGTACTTTGATCTGAGATCTCTGGGACCTTTTAGGCTTTATTTGAACTTGATTTGTCGTTGAATCTCTTTGTGGATGACCCGTCGAGTGGAATTTGGTCTTCACTCGAAATAACTTTGTGTCTGTGGTGCAGCTCCGAAGGAGAAGGTAGTAGTCGATCTACACCCTGTTACTGCAGAGTGGGACGGAGCGCACATTGTATTTGTGGTGAAGCTCTCCAGGAGAAGGTGGCAGTCGACCTGCCCCTCGTCGTCCTTGGGAAATGAGATGTGTTTCATACTTAGGCGAGCGCTGGGCTGCAGCTAAGCCTCCGAGCGGGAGGTTTGCTCTCGCTCGGTAGGATTTCAAACTTAGGCGAGTGCCGACTGCAGCTAAGTCTCTTCGTAGGAGAACTTAGGCGAGTGCTGGACTGCAGCTAAGCCCCCGAGTGGGAGGTTTGCTCTCCACTCGGTAGGATTTTTCAAACTTAGGCGAGTGCTGACTGCAGCTAAGTCTCTTCGTAGGAGAACTTAGGCGAGTGCTGGACTGCAGCTAAGCCCCCGAGTGGGAGGTTTGCTCTCCACTCGGTAGGATTTTTCAAACTTAGGCGAGTGCTGACTGCAGCTAAGTCTCTTCGTAGGAGAACTTAGGCGAGTGCTGGACTGCAGCTAAGCCCCCGAGTGGGAGGTTTGCTCTCCACTCGGTAGGATTTTTCAAACTTAGGCGAGTGCTGACTGCAGCTAAGTCTCTTCGTAGGAGAAGTTAGGCGAGTGCTGGACTGCAGCTAAGCCCCCGAGTGGGAGGTTTGCTCTCCACTCGGTAGGATTTTTTTTTAACTTAGGCGAAACGGATTCGTGGCTAAGTCACCCATTGGGGGTTTTCGTATGTAAACAAAAGTGATAGCAATCATTGGAACACTCTTGACTTTGATAAAAATGAACTGCGGAAGTTTCTCTTATTACATCTTTATAGGAAGGAACTTAAGTGTAAAAGTGGCGGAGCAGCTCCGCGTTCCAAGCTCGCGGCTCGTCGATCTGGCGATCAATATTGTAGAGGTGATACGCTCCATTGTGGAGGACTCTGGTGATGATGAAGGGGCCTTCCCAAGTAGGAGCGAGCTTGTGTGGTTTCTGTTGATCCACTCGGAGGACCAAATCTCCTTCTTGAAAGGCTCGACTCTTCACATGCTGGGCATGGAATCGACGCAAGTCTTGCTGATAAATGGTCGATCTGATCATGGCCATCTCTCTTTCTTCTTCCAGGAGGTCTACTGCATCTTGCCGAGCCTGTTCTGCTTCATCTTCGGTGTAAAGCTCGACTCGGGGAGCGTTGTGAAGGAGATCACTTGGCAGAACGGCTTCGGCTCCATAAACAAGAAAGAATGGGGTTCTTCCAGTCGACCGGTTAGGGGTGGTCCTTAATCCCCACAGAACTGACGGAAGCTCGTCGACCCAGGCACCTGCCGCGTGCTTGAGATCACGCATTAGTCGAGGTTTTAGTCCTTTGAGGATCAGGCCATTTTCTCTTTCAGCTCGTCCATTCGACTGGGGATGGGTGACTGATGCATAGTCGACTCGAGTACCTTGAGAGGCGCAAAAGGCTCTGAACTGGTCTGAATCGAAGTTTGAACCATTGTCAGTGATGATGCTGTGAGGGACTCCATATCTGAATGTTAGTCCTCTGACGAAACTAGTAGCAGTGCGAGCATCGAGGTTCTTGATGGGTTTAGCTTCAATCCATTTGGTAAACTTGTCGACTGCCACAAGCACATGGGTGAAACCGCTCCTGCCTGTTCTCAGAGGACCGACCATGTCCAGTCCCCAGACAGCGAAGGGCCAGACGAGTGGAATGGTCTTCAGGACTGATGCGGGCTTGTGTGACATGTTGGAGTAGAACTGACACCCCTCACACTTGTCGACTATCTCCTTTGCCATCTCATTTGCTCTCGGCCAGTAAAATCCCGCTCGGTATGCTTTGGCCACAATGGTCCGAGAGGACGCATGGTGACCACAGGTCCCCGAGTGGATCTCATCAAGGATCATCTGACCTTCTTCCGGTGTTATGCACTTCTGACCGATTCCAGTCGCGCTTTCTCTGTACAACTGTCCTTTTATGACTGTGAAGGCCTTGGATCGACGGACGATCTGTCGAGCCTCTTCTTCGTCCTCCGGGAGTTCTTTTCTTAGGATATACGCGGTGTACGGTACCGTCCAGTCGGGAGTGATCGCCAAGACTTCCATGATTAGGTCGACCACGGCAGGAACTTCGACTTCAGTCGGATCTGTGGCACTTTTCGGCTGCGGGGTTTCTTCTGTGAAGGGATCTTCTTGGACTGACGGCGAGTGGATGTGTTCCAGGAACACGTTGCTGGGAATGGCTTCCCTCTTGGAGCCTATCTTTGCCAGATCATCAGCTGCCTGATTTTTCAGTCGGGGAATGTGATGAAGCTCCAACCCCTCAAATTTCTTTTCTAGCTTTCTTACTGCGCTGCAGTAACCGGTCATAGCCGGACTTCTGACGTCCCACTCCTTCATCACTTGATTAACCACTAAATCCGAATCGCCATAGACCATGAGGCGACGGACGCCGAGTGAAATGGCCATGCACAACCCATACAAAAGTGCTTCATATTCTGCTTCATTATTGGAGGAATCAAAGTGAATCTGGAGAACATATCTGAGCTTATCTCCTCGGGGGGAGACTAAGACTACTCCCGCGCCGGAACCATTAAGCATCTTAGATCCATCGAAAAACATGGTCCAGTGCTCCGAGTGAACTTGAGTCGGAAGTTTCTGTTCAATCCACTCGGCGATGAAATCTGCGATTGCTTGGGACTTGATAGCCTTCTTTGCCTCGAACTTGATATCTAAGGGAAGGAGTTCAATCGCCCACTTGGCCACTCGACCAGTTGCATCTCTGTTGTGCAGAATCTCTGACAGTGGGGCGTCGCTGACGACTGTAATGGAGTGGTCAGAGAAGTAATGTGCAACCTTCTTTGTGGTCATGTAAATCCCATATACAAGCTTCTGGTAATGGGGGTATCTTTGTTTTGAAGGGGTCAAAACTTCAGACACGTAATAGACTGGGCGCTGAACTCTGAAGGCCTTTCCTTCCTCTTCCCGCTCGACCGTAAGTACTGTGCTGACAACTTGTCCTGTGGCTGCAATGTAAAGCAGCAAAGGTTCTTTGCTGATTGGGGCAGCAAGCACCGGCTGGGTGGATAGCAGAGCTTTGAGATCTGCAAACGCTGCATCAGCTTCTGGAGTCCACTTGAATTTGTCAGACTTCTTCATCAGTTGGTAAAGAGGCAACGCCTTTTCACCGAGACGAGAAATGAATCGACTTAAAGCGGCCAAGCAGCCTGTAAGCTTTTGGACATCGTGCACGTGTACAGGACGCTTCATCCGGAGTATGGTGCCAATTTTCTCAGGATTGGCGTCGATCCCTCGTTCGGAAACAAGGAAACCGAGTAACTTTCCACCTGGAACTCCGAATGTGCACTTTGATGGATTGAGCTTGATATCATACCTCCTGAGATTGGCAAAGGTTTCTGCAAGGTCAGCCCGCAGGTCGGAACCTTTTCGGGACTTGACCACGATATCGTCCATGTATGCCTCCACATTCCGACTGATTTGAGTGAGTAAACACTTCTGAATCATTCTCATGAACGTGGCTCCAGCGTTCTTGAGGCCGAACGGCATGGTGACGTAACAGAAGCACCCGAATGGAGTGATGAAAGCTGTTTTGATCTCGTCGGGCCCATACAGACGGATCTGATGGTACCCGGAATAGGCGCCTAGGAAAGACAGTCTCTCGCACCCCGCAGTCGAGTCGACTATTTGGTCGATGCGAGGGAGGGGGAAATGATCTTTCGGGCAGGCCCAATTGATATGCTTGAAGTCAATGCACATGCGGAGCGACTTGTCCTTTTTGGGGACCATGACGACATTGGCGAGCCACTCGGAGTGGTAAATCTCTCGGATGAACTCTGCTGCTAAGAGCCGAGCCACTTCCTCGCCAATGGCTTGCTTCTTCTGGACGGCGGACCGTCGAAGATGTTCCTTCACAGGCTTGAATTTTGGGTCGACTCGTAGACGGTGCTCAGCCAGCTCTCTGGGAACTCCAGGCATGTCAGAGGGTTTCCATGCGAAGATATCCCAGTTCTCACGGAGGAGCTGGATGAGCGCTTCTTCCTATTTGGAGTTGAGTGTCGTCGAGATGTGAGTCGGAGCAGCGTCGGGGTTGGTCGGGTGAACGTGGACTGTCTTTGTTTCACCGGACGACTGAAAAGCTGATTCTGAAGCAGGCTTCTTGGCTCGTAGCAACTCGCTTGGATCGGCAGTCTTTTGGTACTCTTGCAGCTCGACCACTACCATCTGAGCATCTGCAATCTTTGAGCCCTTCTGAAAGCATTCTTCCGCCTTCTTCCGATTGCCAGTAATAGTGATCACACCTTTAGGGCCAGGCATCTTCAGTTTGAGATACACGTAACATGGTCGAGCCATGAAGCGTGCGTAAGCTGGCCTACCCAAAATGGCATGATAGGCACTCTGGAAGTCCACAACTTCGAATGTCAACCTTTCCTTGCGGTAATTCTTTTAATCACCGAAAACTACATGAAGAGCAATCTGGCCGAGCGACTCGGCTTTCTTCCCAGGAATGACTCCATGGAAGCTCATGTTGCTGGTACTAAGTCTGGACATCGGAATGCCCATCCCTTTCAAAGTCTCAGAGTACAGTATGTTCAGGCCACTGCCGCCGTCCATCAATACTTTGGTCAGTCGAGTGCCTTCGACAACTGGGTCGACCACCAAAGCTTGCCTCCCAGGGGTGGCAATGTGCGTCGGGTGATCTAACTGGTCGAATGTGATGGCAGTCTGCGACCACTTCAGGTAACTGGGTGTTGCCGGGGCAACCATGTTCACCTCACGGTTAATTACTTTCAGTCGACTCTTGCTCTCAACATCAGCAAAAATCATCAGGGTGGAATTGATCTGGGGGTATCCATCGTCACTGTCTTCTTTGTCTTCAATCCTGTCTGGCTCTTTTTCCTTATCTTTGGGCTGCTTGCCCTGGAACTGTTGGATCAGGAGCCGGCACTGTCGAGTGGTATGCTTTGGGTAAATAAAATTACCCTCTTCGTCTTTCTTGGTGTGGATGTGACACGGTAAGTCCAAAACATCGTTTCCATCCTGATCCTTGACTTTTTTGGGCTTCCAGGTGCCCTTGGGTTTTCCCTTGAAGTTTCCCTGGGCAACGGCCAGGGACTCCCCGGGAGCAGCTGGCTCGGCCTTCTGCTTCTGTTTCCGAGTGGAGTTTCCTCCAGTTTCTTGGGCGACTGCTTTGAGCTTGCCGCTTCGGAGTCGGTCTTCATCTTCACCGTTAGCGTACTTGGTGGCGATCTCCATCATCCGATTCAGAGACATCTCTCCAGTTCGACCGAACTTCAGATTCAACTCTCTGTATTTAACGCCCTCTTTGAAAGCGCAAACTGCTTGATGGTCTGGCACGTTCTCAACTGTGTGGTGCAGCGTGATCCACCTCTGGATGTAATCCCTCAGTGTTTCATTCGGCTTCTGTACGCAAGACCGCAACTCTGTGAGGCCTGCAGGTCGTTTGCATGTTCCTTCAAAGGTCGTGATAAACACTCGGGAGAGGTCCTCCCAAGTGTAAATGCTGCTGGGTGCTAATTGATTTAGCCACGCTCTGGCCGAGCCCTCCAACATGAGAGGCAAATGTTTCATGGCCACCTCATCATTGCCACCGCCAATCTGTACAGCCACTCGGTAATCTTCGAGCCAGGTGTCAGGCTTAGATTCACCGGTGAACTTACTGATTCCAGTCGCCAGCCTGAAATTGGGAGGAATCACTGCGGCTCTGATGGCTCGACTGAAACACTCTGGCCCTGAAGCACGTACTCCGCTGCTGGCAGGCGCATCTCTGTTGTGGCCTTCTCGGTGAGCTCTGTTCCTGTTAACCAAACCTTGAACGAGGATGGATCTCGCATCAAAGCCTGGGTCTCTGGGGTCGACTGGAATCCTCTGCCCAACACTATGAGGGCGTCCGTCATCTTGCCGTCGAGGCGCATACGATCCACTCCTCGGGGGAGGGGTTGGCACTCGACGTCGACCATCCCGGTCGAATCGGTGATCATACTGCTCATTCCTCCTGTATTGGTCACGCCGGTCACCACGTCCATCACGCCTCGGGGGCGATCTCGGGCTGTGAGCCGACTCGACTGTATCTGTTGCGACGGATCGACTGTGGATCCTATCCCGCGACTGAGAAACGGCGGAATTCTGGTTTCCTGCCGCCCGGAGCAATGCTCTGATCTGCAACAAGCCCCTGCCTGCCTCTGACTGGGATGGCTGAATTGATTCTGCTATACGGGCTGCAGCGGCCAAATTCTGAACTGGGGTTCGATATACCTGCGTCGGCGGGAAGAGCTGGCGTCGACTAGACTCGGGAGCCCGCTGACGCGCTTGTTCGTCGAGTGCTCGCTGGAGATTCTCCAGTCGAGTGCGCTCGGCCAAGTTGGCCAAACGCGCGTCCTCCAAGGCCCGGGCCTCGGGGGTCTCTCCGACGATAGGAGTGCGGAGCGCATCCATGTTCCGGCAGCGAAGCTCCTCTCGTTGTAATGACGTGAGAGGTTCGGGGAGATACTCATCGTGGGGATGCGATGGATCGCCCCCACCCGCGCCTCCATCAGCGCGAGGGAAACCGGGGGGACTGCGTGTTCCATCGACCGCCAGAACCTCAGCCGCTGGGTCGCTGCTGTCGCACTCGGATGCGGTCCCCACGGAGCCAGTCGACAGGTCGAACAGGCTATAGAGGGACTCGACGGGCTCGATCGCCGCAACTTGTGGGGCTGCCGACTGGCGGGCCACGGCGTGCCTCACCCACCGCTGAAGTCTCGACCGACCGGAGCGCTTGCGCTGGTGGGAGACAGGGCGGGGAGACGACGCAGGGGTCGACCGATACTGGGTCGACGGCTGTCGTAGGAGGACGCCACGAATGCATGCGCGGAAGTGCGTCGCGCCGCGGACGGGGAGCGCGTCGATGTCGAGTGGTGCCTCCTGAAGCCAGGCGGAGTCATCGGCGATGAAGGTGAGCGCGCCGAGACGGATCTCGCGGCCCTTCACCAAAACTCCGCAAGAAACCATGATCAAAGGGATCAGAAAAGATCGCAACTTCTCCAACTAAGTGCTAAGATTCCGGCCCCACGGTGGGCGCCAACTGTCGTGGTTCTGACTCTGACAGTGATGTAGGGGGGTGAGTATGGAGAGGCTAGATCCTAGCTATTGGGAAGTTGTTACACGCAAGGTTTACGAGTTCAGGCCCTTCTCGGAAGAAGTAATAGCCCTATGTCTCAGAGCCCGGAGGCGGTCGACTGGATTATGCGTGTATGGATTACAGGGTGCGAACCCTTCATACTGAGGAGGGGGGTGGCTTATATAGAGTTCGCCGGCCCCCTCCTGCCCTCAGTAATGCAGAGTTTAAGGTACATTTAAGATTGGGCGTTACTGGTAACGCCTCTAATAAAGTGCTCTAATGACCATGAAGACTAGTTAACAGCTGACCGTTTGCCTACGGAGTGACTGTAGGTCTCCTGGCAGTCGAGTGATTAGCTTCATGGTCGAGTGGTAGCTTCTTGGTCGAGTGGTAGCTTCTTGGTCGAGTGTCTTGAACCTGTCGAGTGGGGTACCTTCAAGTCGATTGATAGGTGATTTCTTCTGGGGATGTCCTTGGGTAGGGCTCTTTGGACGGGTCCGTGCCCCTACCCTAGGTACATAGCTTCATCAATGATTACATATGCTATCATAAAATAGCATCATTCGAGCACTGCATCTCTATTACACGAGCACCTTTAAGGACTTTCTGAAAATAGTGCTCGGAGGGTACTCGGCTTTTGTCCGAATCTCGGGACGCAACAACGATGGTCTCCATCTCTGCCCAGTATGTCTTGACACGGGCAAGAGCCATCCGTGCGCCCTCTATGCATGCCGACCTCTTCATCACATTGATACATGGCACCACGTCAAGAAATTGCTGCACCAAGCTGAAATAACTCTTCGGCTCTGATCTCCCCGGCCACAGATGACCCATGACGTACTTCATGGCGAGTTCGGACAACCTATTCAGTTCGGCCCATTGAGCCAGGCGATCGTCCACTGCTAGTGGACGCTCTGGATTGAGGAACTGCGACCAGAAAAGCTTTTCCACTTCGTGATCTTTTTGATCTCGAAAGTGTTCGGTCGCATCAGCAGCACTCGCTGCCAAATCTAGATAGGTGTCCTCCACACTCCACATCCGGTCCAACGGAGCGAACTTCGGATCACAAAATTTTCTCCGCAGCATAAAGGGATTTCCATCCGCAATCTGTCCGGCTTGGCGCAGCTCCTCCTTTGCAGCTCTCATCGCAGAGCGAGCATCCTTGGCATCAGCAACGGCCTTCTCTAAACCCGTTTGCCTTGCCCGGCCTTCTTCCTCAAGAAGCTTGCACCGGTCAGCAGCACTCTTTAACTTCACGGCCATATCGGCCATCTCCTCCTTGCTTCGGCAGTGGGCAGCCTGTTCGGCTCTCAGCTCTTCAAGGGCTTTTCTGGCAGCCGCATCGCTTTTTCTGGCTTGTTCCTTCGCTCGGGCGAGTTCGGCCCTAAGACCCTCCATGGCGGCCGCACCATCTGTGTCAAGCAAACACATGGTAAGATATTGGCATAAAGCTCCTCTTACTAGCTGCCGCCCGATGAATTACATACCTTGAGCTTCATCAAGCCGCTCGTTAACAAGCGCGATGTCGGCATCTACCACGTCAAGTTGCCGCTTCAGTTCAGCAAAATCATCAATCCGGCTTGACCCCGGACAATTAGCCACCTATATACAAAGGTGACACTTAAAAGACCTGGGATTAGGATCCTCTGCACGCCGTCAATTTTGACGACGCACAGAGTCTCAGGGGCTACTATCTACACAGGGCGCACCTTACTTATGCGCAACTGACAAAAGTGTACATTATCTAAACGTACCTCAAAACCCGTCAGTAAACTTTTGACGGCCTCATGCAATCCGCTTTCTGCGGATGAAATCCTTTCAATCACCGTGCCCATCAATGCACGGTGCTCCTCTGAGATAGAGACTCGCCCCAGTAGAATCTTCAGCTCCTCCGGCCGAGCACCAGACGGTGTCGGACTTGTCCTATGGCCTCTTTCGAAGGCCGGATGCGGAGAACCTTGGGGGGGCCACATGGCTATCTTCCGCCCCTGCCGGATTCGGAGAAACCCTTCGCGACGACACCTCAGGGTCGCCCGCCTCGCTAGGTGGTACGAAAGGGGGAGGCGTCCCGCTCTCCATCATCTCCGGAAGAAGATCCCCCGAAGATGAGCTCTGCTGAGAAGGGCTGAGGTCCGAGCTACAAGGTAAGATTTCGGTTAAATCTTCTCAGATATAAATCAAGGATTTCTCTCATCCCTCAAAAGGAAAATATTTTCCTACTTACGGCTCGCTGGAGAGCTGATCCCTTTGAGGGCGTAGTTCGGCCAAGGAGCTCCCCGGCGTCGGACCCTCTGACGAGGATTTTTTCCCCCGCTTCGAGGCCGTGGTCTCCGGGTCGTCAGAGGCGGCCCTCTTCTTTCCCTTAGGAGAGGAATTGTCGGTTCCTCCCTTCGGAGCGGCCTCCTTCGAGGAGGCCATAGTTTCCTTGTCCTCCCCTTTACCTCCCTCCAAAGGCATTATCTTCAGCATCCTGGCAAGAACGGGATCCGGCCTGGTTTCGGGAAGGGGAGCCGGACACCTGATCAGCTTTGCCGTCGCTGTCCACTCCTGTTTAAAAGGACAGGTCCTTAGGGGCAAGTTTATGACAATTATGCGGATAGCAGCTCGGGGCACAAGGTTACTTACTTGAGTATCTGGGCGATTGCAGCTTAGGCCTGCGTCCTCGGTCAAATCCGGACACGTCGCTTGTGATCCGAAGAACAATTTATACATCTCCGCGGGCGTTGCGCCCATGAAATGCTGGAGAGCCCGCGGTCCCTCCGGATTAAACTCCCACAGGCGAAGGGAGCGACGTTTGTCGGGCAATATTCGGCGAATCAGCATGACCTGTGTCACCTTGACTAGGTGGAGGTCTCCTTTTAAGAGATCCCTAATGCGGCCCTGCAACAAGGGCACGTCCTTGGGTAACCCCCAATCTAACCCTTTGCTGACCCATGACGCTAGCCGTGGTGGGGGACCCGAGCGAAAGGCAGGAGGCGCCACCCACTTGGTGCCCCTGGAAGCGGTGATACAGAACCACTCTTGTTGCCACAAGCCAATCTCCTCTTGAAAGGAGCCCTCGGGCCATGGAGCATCAGCATTCTTGCTTATAACAGCGCCTCCGCACTCTGCGTGCCGTCCCTCGATCATCTTCGGCTCCACGTTGAGAGTCTTGAGCCATGACCCAAAGTGAGGGGTAACACGGAGGAACGCTTCACACACGACGATGAATGAGGAGATATGGAGGATGGACTCCGGAGCTAAGTCGTGGAATTCCAGCCCATAATAAAATAGTAGCCCCCTCACAAAGGGATCCATTGGGAAGCCTAACCCCCGAAGGAAGTGGGATATGAACACCATGCTCTCACCAGGCTGAGGATTGGGAATAGCCTGCCCCTGAGCAGGCAACCTATGTGGAATTTCGCCGGTCAAGAACTTAGCCTCTCTTAGCTTTAGCACGTCCTCCTCCGTGACGGAGGAGGGCATCCATCGGCCTTGAAGGTCGAAACCAGACATTGTCGAAGGTCCGATGCGCCTGGAATCTGGAGCCTAGGGTGTTGGAACTCGAGGCGACGGGCGAACTCGTTTTGAGATTAAAAGAAAGGAGTAGGGCCTTGGTCTCTTTATAAGAGGTCGAATACCAAGAGCCCTCCCCGTAACCGTTTGGGACTCGCCTTTAATTAAGGAAGCGTGCTAACGGGCACGATTGGGTTATCCACGTCCGTATTGATGAGAATCCCGTAAAGGGGGGGACACGATCTCTCTTTTGACAAGACGTGCCAAGGAAATCTCCTCGCCAAACGTGCTGAGGTGGAAAGAAAATGATTTGAGTAAAGGACTTGGTCGTAGTGTGATGTCACGCTGCGGAATACGTCAGCAGATTGGATTTGTGTTAATATTATTCTCTCTATGGCAATATGTGGAAGCTTATTTTGCAGAGCCGGACACTATTCTTGGTGTTTAAAATCTTCTTGAAGAACTTGGAGGAGGAACCCGCCTTGCAATGCCGAAGACAATTTGCGTGCCGGACTCGTCGTCATTGAAGCCTGGTTCAGGGGCTACTGAGGGAGTCCTGGATTAGGGGGTGCTCGGATAGCCGGACAATACCTTCAACCGGACTCCAGGACTATGAAGATACAAGATTGAAGACTTCGTCCCGTGTCCGGATGGGGCTTTCCTTGGCGTGGAAGGCAAGCTTGGCGATGCGGATATTCAAGATCTCCTACCATTGTAACCGACTCTGTGTAACCCTAACCCTATCCAGTGTCTATATAAACCGGAGGGTTCTAGTCCGTAGGACAACATCATCATACAACAATCATACCATAGGCTAGCTTCTAGGGTTTAGCCTCCTTGATCTCGTGGTAGATCTACTCTTGTACTACCCATATCATCAATATTAATCAAACAGGAGTAGGGTTTTACCTCCATCGAGAGGGCCCGAACCTGGGTAAAAACATCGTGTCCCTTGTCTCCTATTACCATCCGGCCTAGACGCACAGTTCGGGACCCTCTACCCGAGATCCGCCGGTTTTGACACCGACAACTAGTAATGCTCTTAGACAATGTTTATACGGTGTATATCACATATCTTGTATTTGTACCTTGTTTACCTATATACATATATATATATATATGAATAGCCACACCCGTATTGGTGCAGTTTCCCTAAACATAACGTTTAATATGGTATCAGCTTAGGGTTTCGGTCGTTCCTTCCGCTGCAGCCACGATCGTATCATGGCCTCGATGCGCCGCCGCCGGTCTCGCTGCCACCGCCCCGGCCGTCTCGGCCTCTCCGTTTTTTGTCGTCTTCGCCTCTGCTCTCCCTGGTCGGCGCCTCCATGGCTGCCACCGCCCAGGTCTCCGTCGCGCCACCATCGCTGGTCTTCGGCGACTCCGCCGCTCCGCCGCCGGTGGGGTCCTACGGCGCCGTCGTCCCGTTTGTGCCCTACGGCGCCGCTCCACCTGCTGCCCAGCCTGCGGGTTCCTACGGCGCTGCTTCGGCCGCTGCGGGCTCCTACAGCGCGGGCTACTACGGTGCTGCTTCGGCCGCTCTCTGGTGGGGGCCTCGTCAGGGCGCCGGGTCGCATCTGCTTCCCCAGGGCGCTCCCTCGTATCAGCCTCTCCACTCGGATGTGGGTGCTGGATCGGGTGCTGGATTGCATCTGCATGCACGGCCACCGGTGTCACATCAGGGCACTGTGCCGTAGCTGCAACCCCATTTACACTCGGACGTGGGCGCCGAAATGCACCTGTATGTACACCAGGGGGCTACGCACTCGCAACAGCCGCCGCTGGCCGGCTCCTGTATTTTAGCATTTGAGTACATATATACCACATTTCAGCACATATGTATACCACATTTTAGCATTTGAGTACATATATACCACATTTTAGCATTTATATATCACCATATGTTGTGTGATGGAATAAAAAGAATGGTATTAATTTTCAGAAATGGATAGAAATAAGCATGAATTAGATGGCACTAAACAATGTCCAATTACATTCAGGGACGAGTAGCTTGTAAGTGAACTTTTTAGCGACGCATTCACATCCGTTCTTTCTTCTTCTTTCCATTACAAGACAAACATGAGAACTCAATTTTTTTATTCAAGATAATTCTGGTGCCCCTACTTCCAAATGATCAAATGAAGAAGACCGTATAATAAGATCAACAAAATCAAAGATAAAATCATGGATTCAAAAAATAAAGATCAATGCATTTAAATAAGATCATGCACATGGGTAAAGAGAGGGGATTTTGGGCCGAGGATAGTGGTTGCGTTAGCCTGGTAAAGCGGCTAGGTGTTTTTTCTTTAGTGGATGAAAAATGGAACATACCTATTTTTCTCAAACTCTTGCCCTAATAAGATTTTTTAACCGCGGGATTCGCGACGCATTGCCACATACTTATGCAGTGGCATCGATCAGTCGTCCAAAGCTGCCTTGATCCTTTTTCTTCCCTGATCATGCAACTACGTACTCCCCCGTTCCGAAATATAAGTCTTTCTAGAGATTCCAACAAGTGACTACATACGGAGCAAAATGAGTGAATCTACACTCTAACATATATCTATATACATTCATATGTTGTAGTCCATTTGAAATGTCTAAAATAACTTATATTTAGGAACAGAGCGAGTACTTAGCAAGAGACAGATGGATGCATGCAAATGCAAAAGGTGACTACCAGCCGGCCCAACAAGGCCTAGGGTTCATACTTTCACTAGTGCAAGTTCTCTCAACAATAATAACATAATTGGATCATATAACTATCCCTCAACATGCAACAAAGAGTCACTCCAAAGCCACTAATAGCGGAGAACAAACGAAGAGATTATGATAGGGTACGAAACCACCTCAAAGTTATTCTTTCGGATCAATCTATTCAAGAGTTTGTACTAGAATAACACCTTAAGACACATATCAACCAAAACCCTAATGTCACCTAGATACTCCAATGTCACCTAGATACTCCAATGTCACCTCAAGTATCTGTGGGTATGATTATACGATATGCATCACACAATCTCAGATTCATCTATTCAATCCAACACAAAGTACTTCAAAGAGTGCCCCAAAGTTTCTACCGGAGAGTCAAGACGAAAACGTGTGCCAACCCCTATGCATAGGTTCATGGGCGGAACCCGCAAGTTGATCACCAAAACATACATCAAGTGAATCACGCGATATCCCATTGTCACCACAGATACGCACGGCAAGACATACATCAAGTGTTCTCAAACCATTAAAGACTCAATCCGATAAGATAACCTCAAAGGGAAAACTCAATCCATTACAAGAGAGTAGAGGGGGAGAAACATCATAAGATCCAACTATAATAGCAAAGCTCGCGATACATCAAGATCGTGCCAAATCAAGAACATGAGAGAGAGAGAGAGATCAAACACATAGCTACTGGTACATACCCTCAGCCCCGAGGGTGAACTACTCCCTCCTCGTCATGGAGAGTGCCGGGATGGTGAAGATGGCCACCGGTGAGGGATCCCCCCTCCGGCAGGGTGCCGGAATAGGGTCCCGATTGGTTTTTGGTGACTACAGAGGCTTGCGGCGGCGGAACTCCCGATCTCTTCTGTTCCGCGAAGGTTTTAGGGTATATTGGTATATATAGGAGGAAGAAACACGTCAGGGGAGCCACGAGGGGCCCATGAGGGTGGAGGGCGCGCCCAGGGGGGTGGGCGCGCCCCCCTGCCTCGTGCCTTCCTCGTTGCTTCCCTTACGTAGACTCCAAGTCTTCTGAATTGCTTCCATTCCAAAAAATAACTCTCCCGAAGGTTTCATTCCATTTGGACTCCGTTTGATATTCTTTCTCTGCGAAACACTGAAACAAGGGAAAAAACAGAAACTGGCACTAGGCTCTGGGTTAATAGGTTAGTCCCAAAAATAATATAAAAGTATTTAATAAAGCCCATAAACATCCAAAACAGATAATATAATAGCATGGAACAATAAAAAATTATAGATACGTTGGAGACGTATCAACACCTCAGGTTGATATGGATCCAATCTGTCCTCCTCTCGTGCATGACAATCATGGGGTAGATGATGACACTCAAGACAGTGGAGATGCAACTGATCAAGGCAATACAAGTCAAAGTGGCGAGCAGCCATCAAGTGATGCTGATGATGAAGTTAGTAATGATGATGCCAACGAAAATCCACCTGATTCACCACCAGTCAGTAGCAAAGAAGAAGTGAAAGAGTTCACATTCCTTCTTCTAAATATCCACCACATCAATATGTGTTGATGACAGATGCACGTGAGCCCTCATGCTATGAGGAGGCAATGTATGATGAGAACAAAGAAGAATGGTCAGAAGCCATGCAGGATGAGATGAATTCCCTGTATGAGAATGATACTTTTGAGTTGGTGAATCTGCCAAAGGGCAAGAAAGCACTCAAGAACAAGTGGGTGTACAGAGTGAAGACTGAAGAAAACACCTCACATCCAAGGTACAAGGCCAGATTGGTTGTGAAAGGATTCAGTCAGAAAAAGGGCATTGATTATGGTGAGATATTCTCTCCAGTGGTCAAGATGTCTTCGATCCGAGTTGTGCTTGGCATGGCTGCCACCATGGACTTGGAAATTGAACAACTTGATGTGAAGACAACATTCTTACATGGTGACCTAGAGGAGGAGATATACATGGAGCAGCCAGAGGGATTCATGGTTGCAGGCAAGGAGCACTTAGTTTGCAAATTGAAGAAGAGTTTGTATGGATTGAAGCAAGCTCCTCGACAGTGGTACAAGAAGTTTGAGTCTTTTATGACTGCGCTTGGTTACCATAAAGCACAGCCTGGTCATTATGTAATTATAAAGAGGTACGCCGAGGGTGACTTCATTATTCTCTTGTTGTATGTTGATGATATGCTGATTGTTGGAAATGTCACAAAGAGGATTGCTCTCCTCAAGAAGGCATTGAGTAAATCATTTGCCATGAAGGATTTAGGACCAGCTAAGCAAATACTTGGCATGAAGATCTCCCGTGATAGATCAAAGAAGCTGCTTTGGCTTTCACAGGAAAGATACATTGAGAAGGTACTTGAAAGGTTCAATATGAAAGATGCAAAATATATTATCTCTCCGCTTGCAGGCCATCACAAACTGAATTCAAAACAATGTCCTACAAGCAAGAAGGAGAAAGAAGAAATGAGGAAAGTACCTTACCAGTCTGCTGTGGGCAGTTTGATGTATGCCATGGTATGAACTAGGCCTGACATTGCCTATGCAGTTGGAGTTGTTAGCCGGTTCATGACAAATCCAGGTAAAGCTCACTGGGAAGCAGTGAAGTGGATTCTCAGGTATCTCAAGGGAACTTATACATCTTGTTTATGCTGTGATCATGTATAGCAGGGCTATACAGATGCAGATTATGCAGGTGACAAGGATCATAGGAAGTCCACATCTGGATACCTGATGACTTATGCAGGGGGAGCAGTGTCATGGCAATCAAGATTGCAGAAATGTGTTTCTACATCAACTACGGAAGCTGAGTACATTGCAGTTGTTGATGCTGGAAAGGAAGTTTTGTGGATGAAGAACTTCTTGCAAGAGCTCGGCATGAAGCAAGAGAAGTATGTTTTGTTTTGTGACAGTCATAGTGCTATTCATCTTGCCAAGAATTCAAGCTATCACTCTCGAACCAAGCACATTGATGTGAAGTACCATTGGATTCGAGATGTTGTGAGTTCCAGGTTGCTGAAACTTGAGAAGATCCATACCGACGACAATGGTTCAGATATGATGACCAAGATATTGCCAAATGAGAAGCTACAAGCATGTTGCAAGGTAGCGGGCATGGCAGTGCCCCCCTCATGAGTCGGAGGGGGAGATTTGTTGGGATATCCTCCTCATGTGGGCCGTGAGAGGTGCAGAAGCCCACTAGCCATTAGGGTTATGACCTAGGATCATTTTGGAATTTGCACATGAGTAGATGGGGATGCTTTACCCTCCATCCAGCAGCCACCATCAAGTGTGACGAAATTAGTTCATCCTCCAAGAGAGAAGAAGAGAGAAAACCAAGAGAGCAAGGGAAGAAGAGGAAGATTGAAGGAAGAAGAAAAGGGAGCTCCTCCCCAAGGTTGTGATGGTCCAGATTCACTATCTTGTCTCCTTCAAGCTTCGGTTCCACCATCTTTGGTGAGATTGTTCCAATCCCTAGTTCTTGAGCTCCAAATCTTGTTGTGTTCGTCCAAGATTCAGAAATCTTGATGTATGAGATCCTCTAGTGTTGTCTAGAGAAGAACTTATTGTATCCCACCTTTGATAATAGTGGAAGAGGATTTGGGTGGCTTCGGCCCGTGGTTTTTCCCCTCAAGTTGGGGGGTTTCCCACGTAAAATCTGGTGTCTCTTTGTTGATGCTTGGTCCTGTCCAGAAACTTACTCCTACCACAAGACACTAGGATGAGGAGTGTCTTGCCTGCTGAGTAACATTTTTTCTATCTCCATATATGCTGCTGCATATGTTTCCTTCCGTGCTAAGCAACGATCTTTGAGTTAGTACATGATGTGGTGCTGAGATTGCTTTGTTTCCGCTACAGTTTTCAGTTAACCACAAGTGCATTTGTGTGCTAATTCCCAACAAAGTGTGCATCCAACCTGTATATCTTGCTGAATCAAATATCGACTGTGAGTCACGAATTGACATGAAAAACTCTCTTGAGATAATAGGGGTTAGACCCACCCCTTTCAATTTTTGGGAATTTTGGTTAAATGATGCCAAATCACTACTATCCTAAAAGATTAAGCCAAACCACAACCATCCAAACATGCTTAATCTTACAAAAGGTAAGGAAACTACAATTTCAGAGATGGCAATCCCAAGATATAAGCTACAATTTCAGAGATGCGAGTCAAGGATACTCAATAAATTTCAGAGATGCTGCAGATATATACTTTTATATTAAGATGAAAACAAGCATCTAGCAGTACTTTAGACATTTGTATAGCTGATTTGGTGTACGAGTAAGGGCGCCCATCTGCCCCGCCGTCGCCACTGAGGAGAGGCAGGGACGAGGGCCGTCCGCCGCGGGAACCAAGGCCGAACGCCGCCGTGGGTCGGGGACGAGCGCCGTCCGCCGCGGGAGCCGGGACGAGCGCCGCCGCGAGCTGGGGAGCTAGCTGGACGAGCGCCGCCGCGCCGCAGCGACCTCTTCTCAGGTACCCTCTCTCTCTCTCTCTCTCTCTTATTCCATTAGTGCAGAGGCGGAGCTAGCTGATCTCTGTCCTTAGTAGTGATTTTGTTGTGCTTAGTAGTGATTTTTGTTGGGGCAAAGCTAGCTGATATCGCTATGCACGAGCTTTGCCCAGGCTCCTTGCGCTGTCTGGCTCCGCTATGATTAGTGCACTTGATCAGATGCAGGCAACAAAATTGAAATTGGTACTTGTATACTGGTAGAGCTAACCATAATGTACCTCCTGCTGTGGTATTTGATATAACTGGTTGTCCAGTCACCGGTATAATACTAATAGTGACAAACTATACTCTGAATAAATATGGAGACTTGCAGCACTACACTCTAAAAATATCAGTCAACACTACACTCTGAATAAATATGGAGACTTGCCGCGAGTTAAGTACTTCTGTGCGTCTCAATAAGACTATAATCTGCTAAGCTTTTGGTTTCAACATAGGAACTACTTCTATTTTGAGTCAACACTACATTTCTGAATAAATATGGAGACTTGCAGCGAGTATTGTACTTCTATTTTCTCTGTTCACTACATCACAACAGTATACTTCTATAATTCATAACTTTTGTCAGCAATAAATATGGAATTTGGCAGAATCGTGCGTTGTGCGATGGGATCGATTGGCAACAGGATACCCGAAGTTGGTATGTGGTTCAGAAATTCGGATGAGGCTTGGGAGTTCTGCGTGCAATATGGAGGTCACATAGGCTTTGATGTGAGGAAAAGAAATACCATCAAAAGCAGAACTGATGGAACAATCACTTCATGTAGGTTTGTTTGTTCCAATGAAGGCATTCGAAGGAAAAGTCAAATAGATCACGAGCCAAAGCGCATTAGAGCTGAAACAAGAACCAATTGTAAAGTTCGGATGATTGTTTCATTTGATCGAGTGGCCAAATTTTTTGAAGTCACCGAAGTTGATTTGGAACACAATCACCTCCTTCAATTGCCACAAACCTGTCACTTGTTGGCATCACAAAGGAAGATTTCTGATGTGCAAGCTTTAGAGATAGAAACAACCGATGATTCTGGAATTATGCCAAAAGCTTCACATGATTCCTTTGCCTGCTCGTGTTGCCTTCATGTCCTCTTGTTCCATCTTCTGGAACTTCTATTTTGTCGACCACAATGAACAAATGAACTTCTAATTCTCAACTTCAGGCCAGTTCTTGCTGCAACTCAAAATCTCCGATGATTACTCTAAGCGCGGGTGCATTCTAACAAAAGACCGGCTCGTCTTATTGTTCAGATCCATTCAACTGCAGCAGAGGAGGATCTGGAGGGGCTTCTTTCCTATTATACGTAGTATGGCCGTGGTGCCTTGGGCAATTCTGGTGGTGATCTCTTGAGTCGACAGACATTATCGCAGATGATCCATAAGTATGTGGATACGGTCGATGGAGAAATTACAGTTTTGTCTAAACATCTATGAGCATGTTGCTCTAATTTGACAATGAAAGTGTTGTAATCTGTATCATTTATTCAGTGACCTTAAACTTTTATATGACAAAGACGTTAGTGCAGGCATCTGAATACAGTTTTGTAAGTGCCATTCTCCAGGAATCTGAATTCCATTTTTTAAAATTAAACTTTAATGTGTGAGTTTCTATGGACAGTCCGAGAAAGAATAAAATGAAGATTGAAGCAGGTTCCAGCATCTTTAATAGCATTTTTCCCTTTTCGTGGTCAATATTATCTTTTCCTAACATGGTTCACTAATCACAAACCGTTCCTTAAGCAAAGACACTTGTTTCACAGTATAATACTGAGCTATGCCCACTAGAAAACCATTTATTAATGAGTCTGGGCTGAAAAACTGTGAAGTCTGAATGTTTTTGCCTTGGGAAACTGCTGTCTGTTGGATGCAGGCTGGGCGGTGGATGGGAGGCCGCGAGGCACACGGTGACGATGACAAGTAGTCCTGGCCATGGGAAGCCTGGCCCGGCTGGCCCGGCCCGAAAAAGCCCGACCTGGCCCGGCCCGACGCTGTCCCCGGGCAGGGCTCGGGCCTAGTTTTTGAGCCCGAAGGCCGGGCCGGGCCCGGGCCCGTTGTTTTTCCATTTTTCAAAAGGTCGGGCCGGGCCGGCCCGAAGCCCGACAGGCTTTTACGTGCTTGGGCCGGGCTCAGGACCAGAAACACAGGCCCGATGGCCCGGCCGGGCCTGGGCCTGGGTTTTTTGTGTCGGGCTTGGCTAGGCCCGGCCGAAGCCCGGCCCGTCCCGAGGTTTGGCCAGGTATACTGACAAGCCTGATCTCTATCCACGGATCTGGGGCTGGGACTCGCTTTCTCTCGCTCTCGCTCTAGATCTGGGCCTAGGGTTCCACGCCGCCGCCGGTCGCTCCTCCTCGTCGCGGCTAGCTCCGGCCACATGGACGGGGGGTAGAAGCCCATCTTCCTCCGCTCCTCCCGTCCTCCGGCCACCACGACTTGCCACGCGCCACGGCAGCGCGGCCAGCGGCTCCATGACGCAGGCAGCAGTAGTCTAGTGGCAATTGCTGTTCAAAAGAGCATGAAACTGTTCTTAATTTATGTCTGGATTTTTCGCCACTGTTCTCACAGGATTGCTTCTCATCATGTATTCTCAGCAGGAAGCAGCCGGCGGCGGCGAGTGGCGAAGTGGGTGGAACATGGAACTATGGTTCAACCGTTTTGTCCGCATTGTTGCTCTGCTGGAAAGGGCGGGCAACTTCTTTGGTGCGCTGGATTTCATCTTGGCAACCACGATGGTAGTCGGAGGATTTTCAGACTACCTGGACCGGGATTTCTGGTACACCACAACCATTGTCTTTTTCGAAGGATGCAGGTGCGTCCCTTCAATTTCTGCCAGTGTTTTAATTTTTTCGCTACAAGACTTGATATCCCCCGTCCTCACTCAAAACAGGATATTCAGTCGACAAACAAGAACAGACGATCACATTATGTTCAAGGCAATAGGCAGTATTCAGTTTAAACGTGTAAATCTTGGGAATAACAGTGGTTCCTTGTATTTTGCAAATGCCGTGATGATGCTAGTATCTCTATATCTATTGGCTTATGCTCCCATTGCTATGATGCTTTTCTCCTCTACTGCATGGAGAATGTCTTATGCACTGACTGTGATATTGGTATCTCTGCTGATGGTTTATAACGGCTGGTTTTATAAGCTGGTTGGTCATGCAAGCAAAAGAGAGAGTATGATACTATTTCAATTCTCTGCCCCGGCCGCTCTTCTGTTGAGTAAGGTGTTACTCCATATTTCAGTAGGACATTGGTACTTTGATCATACGGACTACACGGCCATTGCTTTCTGGTTTATCTTGTACCTTGTTGCGAGGTTTGGGTCACCGGTTAACTGTCTACTTAATAAAGCGGGAGCAAAGGGACTTCATTCCCTGCTGCTAATGGCAGTAATATGCGAAGCGATGGATGAAGATATACGTACAATCTTGTTTGTGCTGGGTGGGATTTTTGTGGTAGGTTCCATACAAACTCAACTTGCTTCAATACAGATCATTGTATCATATTGTTATCTTGTCAGTGGTATTGAAGTGAATGGTAGTGCCAACAAAAATGTGAAGCCTGCACTGAAGATGGTGTACGGCCTAGCTTTGACTCAAGGGATACTGTATATGGCAGCATGTGGTTTAGAATCTTTTTCATTTCTGCTCCGTAAAACAATTGCTCTTACCTATGGCCTGACAGATATTTCTGGGATGAGCGCACTTGACCTCTACTATGAGCATTGCTATGCAACATTTCTGCACAAGAGTATATTGGACAGCACACAGAAGAGGAGCCTTGTCAGATTTGCTATTGAGTCTTTGAAACCAGAAGCCCGACACCACAAGAAACGTGCTGCTGTTCGAATATTGAACTCAGTTCTTCAGAAGCAAAAGGCTTCCAGTTCTGAATCCGACATCCTTTCCCTAATCACAACCTCAAACAATGCAGTGATGACTTTAATCAATATTTTGGGATGGCAATTCCCTCAGTATGATGATCTGAGGCTACGTGCCGCAAAGGTTGTTGTTTGCATAGCTCCATATCTACATATAAACGAGTTCCCTGCTCTCTTGCAGCTCGTTTTATCACTTGTTGATTCTCAAGTGGTCAGTGGAGGCATGACGAGCAATCAGCAAATAATCGGTAATGGTAGACAGAAAAGGAGGACCGCAGACATTGAGGGAGGGAACAGGCCAGAAGCTCTGGTTTGCAAACTGTGGCAGCACTTCCAAATATTGAAGTCAGTTCCACACGCGGATTCAGAGGATACAGGCTCTCTGTCAGCACTTGGATTGAACATACTAAATGGTCTTTCGCAGAATGTTCAGAATTTTTCGGAGGAGTTCTTGAGAGCAACAGAGGTCCTCATACGTTGCTTTCCTGGCCCGACAGTAGCGCAGCGAGAAGAGTTCATAACTTCATGGTTGAAATTAATAGCCAAACTTTCAGGGGTAAAGGGGGAAGTCGGTGTAAAACTGCGTCAAGGGCTTACGGAGGGCAACTTTTTAATACTTAACTTCGTCGAGGTCTTGGAGCTGGAGGGAAGCTCCAGCTACGTTGAACACACAAAGCTGGTGTTTCAGATCATTGCAAATGTCTCCATTGCGATGAAGACAAGGAACAAGATTGGGTCAGTCCCAATGGTAATTAGCAAGTTGTTGAAAGAGTTTATTGGGGAGGAATCCCAACCACTAAGGGCAGAGGCAGGTGCTGCCCTCGCCATGCTGGCATTAGAAAGCCCTCAGACCTGCTATGACATACTCACGAAAGCAGGTAATAAGATTGTAGTTGATCTTACCTTCAAGTTCCAGAAAGGTCAATATGTATACCCAGCTGCAAGGCTATTATATAGCCTCTGCAAACACTCAATGGAATCAATGTCGAGTCATGAATGTTTTCTTGATTACCTGATGACGACGTTGGCAGCGGTAAGTTATTTTTGGTTTCATTTTCTGTCTTTTTTGTTTTGTGATGTTAGTTCAGCCATTTCATTCTGTGCTACTTGACTTTGCAATCGCTAATTATTTTCATTGCCATGGAATAAAAAGCTACAAGGAATCATGAAGTAGAAACTACGTCACCTGAAATTTGCAGTGCGCTTTATGTGCAGGTGTTGGGCTGGATAAATGATGCGGAGGGCAAGGAGATGACGGCCCTAATTGGCCTAGCTTCAGAAACTTTTAACGCCATGCCTGCTGAAGGAATCGCACTTGTTCTTGACTCATCAGATGGGGCGTTTGTGAAGAAGATGGTGCAAGAGCTTTATGCCTGCAGTAAAGCCAGCCCAGAAGAATTTGCAGGTATGCGAAGGATGTTTTTTTTTTGAGGTAATAGCACCCCAGGTCCTTGTAGGTAAAATACAAAGCAGCAGCTGAATTTACTATCATCCATAACATGCAGCAGATCAGATGCATACTTGACTGCATCCTCTGCCCGGGTGTGCCCGGCGCGGAGGATCACTACAACCTGATACATACATACAGTACAGTAAAAGCAGCTAGAACAAAACGATCCACAAAATGTATACATACTCTGCTGGGGGTTATGAAAAAAGAGAATATGCTCTGGGTGCAGGATCTTCAAATTAACTTCAATTGGTTGCACTTTTTTTTGAGGGAAAGCCTTCATGGCGATAGTAAAGTACATCTCTTTTTGCAGGTATGGGAAGGGTGTTGGTTGAGCTCACAACATCTGTAGTGAAGTCGAGCCCACGGTACAGTATGCACTTCAAGGCAACTGGGACAATTGAAGTACTTACTAGGTTGGAACAGTGTTTATGGATGCTGGTTCCAGAGGAGCAGGGCGCAATGCGTGTCAGGCTGACCGAAGCAAAGGCCTTGATTGAGGCTGATCAACATGGTGACGATGAGATCTTGTCGGAGGGTTAGTATAGTATTTGTCCACGGTTGCAAGAACTAGGCAGTCCGACTTGTTTCTTTGCTATTATCAGACCAGCAAAATGTACATGGTGACGATGATGAGATCTTGTTGGCGGGTTAGTATAGTATTCGTCCACGGTTGCAAAAACTTGTTTCTTTGCTATTATCAGACCAACAAAATGTACATGGTGATCATGATGAGATCTTGTTCGTGGGTTAGTATAGTATTTGTCCACGGTTGCATGCAAGAACTAGGGATCCGAGGTGGTGACCGTGAGGCTGGCATGCACAGAGCGCGCTCTGTGCAGCGCCCGTGCCCTGCCCACACGGCACAGCCCAACCGCGTGCAGCCCCTCCCTTACTCCCCCAAGCCTCTCCCCACGCCTGGCCCAGCCTCGCCGTGGCTAGGCCCCTTCCGTCGAGCATGGCCGTGGCTCCGACCTATGTGCGTCCGTGACTGTAGCAGCGTCGCGAGGCGCTAGGCCGACGCAGAAGCTCTTGGCCGCTTGCTGCAGTCCATACGAGACTTTAGAGAGCACTTGAAAAAACACACCGAGAAAACCAACTCCAAAATAAAAGCCAAATAATGCAAAAGTTTTTGTCAAACCACACTTTATCATGATTTATTAGCTTAAGTGTTGTGGCATGAAAAATCAGGGTGTGACAACACTGATCCGGATGACTCTAAGTCACAAACCGGATATGTTTTTATATTGAATGGTGGAGCTATCATTTGGTGCAGTTCCAAGCAGAGCGTCGTGGTGGGATCTACGTGTGAAGCGGAGTACATAGCTGCTTCGGAAGCAGCAAATGAAGGAGTCTGGATGAAGGAGTTCATATCCGATCTAGGTGTAATACCTAGTGCATCGGGTCCGATGAAAATCTTTTGTGACAATACTGGAGCAATTGCCTTGGCGAAGGAATCCAGATTTCATAAGAGAACCAAACACATCAAGAGACGCTTCAAATCCATCCGCGATCAAGTCAAGGAGGGAGACATAGAGGTTTGCAAAATACATACGGATCTGAATGCTGCAGACCCTTGACTAAGCCTCTTCCATGAGCAAAACATGATCGGCACCAAGACTCCATGGGTGTTAGAATCATTACTATATAATCTAGATTATTGACTCTAGTGCAAGTGGGAGACTGGAGGAAATATGCCCTAGAGGCAATAATAAAGTTGTTATTTATATTTCCTTATATCATGATAAATGTTTATTATTCATGCTAGAATTGTATTAACCAGAAACTCAGTACATGTATGAATACATAGACAAAACAGAGTGTCCCTAGTATGCCTCTACTGGACTAGCTCGTTAGTCAAAAATGGTTAAGTTTCCTGACCATAAACATGTGTTGTGATTTGATAAACGGGATCACATCTTTAGAGAATGATGTGATGGATAAGACCTATCTGTTAGCTTAGCATAATGATCGTTTAGTTTTATTGCTATTGCTTTCTTCATGACTTATACATGTTCCTTTGACTATGAGATTAGGCAACTCCCGAATACTGGAGGAACACCTTGTGTCGTGGTTTTGTCACGGCAGATGTCCTCATGAAAGGACTTAGTCGTGGAGCCATCGCTACGGGTTAGCTTGAAGGGGTTAAAGCAGACACAGGAACGCAAGAGAGTTTATACTAGTTCGGCCCCTTCGATGAAGGTAAAAGCATACGTCTAGTTGTGATGGAATTGATGGGGTTTTGATGACTAGGGAGCAAACAAGCTTCGCCTAGGTCTTGAGTTGTTGTCCGTTGTCCTTGAACCGCTGCTGGGTCGTCCCCTTATATACATGGGTGACACCCGTCGGTTTACAGAGTCCCGATACCGGCTCATAGATGTGTCCGGTTCAGTCTCCACTATTCCTAACTTACAATACAAATTACATACCGACGCCGGTTTACGGCTTACAGGCCTTAAACCGATTATGGGCCTTGAGACCTTATCTGCCTTCATGGGCTTTAACATACTCAACTACTGATGAAGTTAACCCGGCCTGTCTTGGCCGGTTTACGCCCAGTAGTAATATCCCCAACATTAGGCCCCAGATTTATTTGAACAAGTTCATGTCAATCCATAGCAAAAAACTTCATCTTCAACATCTTCTTGTAATTTTGGTGAACCGTCGTGACGTCATCTTCTCTGATCGTTGTAAACCGGGGTGACGTCATCTTTCATAAAGGAATTATCCATGATACCTTCTTGTTTAATAGATCTGCAACAATCGAGGCGACAGCTCCGTTTCCAAACTTGCGGCCCCTTGATTTTCGCGCCTGACACATGTCCCTTGCTTTATAAATAGAACCGAAGGGTCATTTCTTTTTCCCCTTCGTGCCTTTCTGCTTCGTCAACCATGCCAACAAATCATCTACATGGCACATGCTACATGTCTAACGTACAAATTTTATGGTTCTGTACGTAGTACTGAAATAGTAAGGGTTACAATGAGCTTACATTGGTGACTAATTTTTTTATTGCAGGTTTATAACACATAAACCTAATCTTCTTGAATTTGAATATGTGCTAAACTTTTGTGCATGCTCATGATAGACGAGGCAGAACATCACATGGTAACTGTTGTGAGGCAATTAGAAATGAAACTTGGTTCATGCAGAAGTTAAAGCCGAGGTCAATGGAAAGCTTTTCACGTGCTTACCAGTTGTCATGGTCACGGTGAAGTTTCCAAATGCCACATAAATATCTTCTTTGGATTATCGTGAAGTGTGAACCACTAATCCATTTCTCTCCCGAATTGTAGTCCATAGTCACCGGCATAATGTTCTCCCACTTATGACTCTGTCTTGGCATGGACAATGACTAATTTTATATATCCCTTTGTGCTGTGTTGTCACAAGATGCTTTTTTAAACTGTTATTCTTCTGTCATGTTATTTTTATATTTTTGTTCGAGAAAAATAAATAAAACACAAATTCCTGCACTATATACTCTTCTATTTAATGCTTCTAACCTTTAGTTTGTATACTGAAATTTGCAAAAAGAAAAATATCATATATGACGAGTAGTATTTTGTGTACCATAAGAGGCTTCATGTTAATCCACATCAACAAAATTAATCTAGCCATTAGATTATAAATTTGATGGTCAAGATCTATTAAAAGATGTTACATCATTTAAAAAAGTAATACCACATAGATAGATGGGATTAAGCTGACATGTACAAAAAAGTGTCCCCAACAACCACATCTAATTTCTGATAAAAGATTAGCATTGTGCGCCTTCTGGACATTGCCTCATTTAAAAAATGAAGCCCACGTACATGGGCAAACAAAGAAATAAAGACATGTACAAATAAAAAGTCTTCAATGCTCACGTCTCATATCTCAGTCCAAAAAAAAAAAACACATCCACACATGTACAAGAAAAAAACTTCAAGCCTCACGTCTTGGAAAAAGGAGAGTCTTCCTTATATTGAAAAATAAATTTACCACGTCCAATTTCTGAAAAAAGATAAGCAGCGTGTGCCTTCTTACTGTACAAGACATTGCCACATTTAAAAAATGAACCTCCTGTACATTGGCAAACAAAAAAAAACATGTACAAACAGAAAGTCCTCAATGCTCACGTCTCATATGTCAGTCCAAAAAGAAAAAAACACATCCACACACGTACAAGAAAAAGACTTCAAGCATCACGTCTTGGAAAAAGGAGAGTCTTCCTTATTTTGAAAAAGAAATTTCAGTCATGGGGTAGAGGAAGGCTGGACGTGTTGCCAGTGCCATAGAAGGCCTCTATGTATACTCGTATTTTTTTTTGCGGGGATGTATACTCGGAGTTGTACCAAGGGATCATATGCAACGCAGTCTTGGTGGGGTAACCGACCTTTAAAATGGAGTCAAAGTCGCTGGGAAGGAACATGCGCGTCTTGAGTGGTGTGTGCTTGATTCTAAATGGTCAGGGTTCAGACTTTGCTGGTGATGCTGAGTAGGGAGTTGCGAACCGAGATATCGAGATGAAGACGGTGAAATTATTAGCCACCATGCTATCTATCTCCTGGCTGGAGCACCATGTTAGCCCGGAGCTCTTTGGCCATGAACTTGCTATCTTGGGATTCGGTCTGATGCTGGCCGAGGACACAGACGCCAAGGAGAAGTTTGTGGCTTCTCGGCTCCATAGCAGGAAGAAACAATGGCACAAGTTTGCAGCATCCGCTTCAAATTTGCACAGCCTTACTATTGCCTAGAACCATGCAATCGACACCGAAAAGGATACACTAATATCAGATAAGGAGCACAATCTTTTCTTTCACGATCGACGTGTTGATTCGAGTTGGAAAAGTTGGGAACCTAACAGAAGCCTAAGCTACTTGGATCTGGGATCATTGAAGTCATGCTCGGTGGAGCCTGGAAGAATAAGATTACTCTTACAAATTTATTGGTAAAGCTTCTTCTGTACTCTAATTAGATAGAAACGTCATAGGGAGCGGCGTCGCCTTCATATTGGAACAATTATATGGCCCAGGGTCCACAAACCAAAAGAGTTGAAAGATTCAAAGTTTTCATGTGGATTATTTTGTGCTGCCTACAATAGATAAAATTTTATTTAATTCTCCATGATTAAGAAAAAAGATACGGATAATTCATCTTGCCTGCTTTGATTTGAAAAATGAAATATGATGTTGTGATTTTTTCTATTCAACATATAGAATATTACTCATGCATTTTTAAAATCAATTCAGAACGTTCTTTAGCATCAAAATTAACCTTCTCCGAAGATGGAAGAGGCAACAAATCAATAGGTGCACGAGGTAGGAAACCATACATAATTTCAAAAGGGCATATCTTAGTAGTAGAATGCAACGAACGATTATAAGCAAATTCAATATGAGGCAAGCATTCTTCCCACATTTTCTTATTATTCTTCAAAACAGCCCTAAGCATAGTAGACAATGTTCTATTGACTACTTCAGTTTGTCCATCAGTTTGGGGGTGACAAATAGTACTAAAAAGCAATTTAGTCCCCAACTTAGCCCATAAACATCTTCAAAAGTGGCTAAGAAATTTAGTATCACGATCTGAAACAATAGTATTTGGCACACCATGCAAGCGAATAATTTCACGAAAGAACAAATCAGCAACATTAACAACATCATCGCTTTTATGACATGGTATAAAGTGTGCCATTTTCGAGAATCTATCCACGACAACAAATATGCTATCCCTCCCCTTCTTTGTTCGAGGTAAACCTAAAACAAAGTCCATAGATATATCCTCCCAAGGAACACTAGGTACAGACAAAGGCATATATAAACCATGAGGATTGAGTCGTGACTTAGCTTTTTGACATGTAGTGCAGCGAGCAACAAAACGCTCAACATCCCGTCTCATCCTTGGCCAAAAGAAATGTGTAGCAAGTATATCCTCCGTCTTCTTCACGCCAAAGTGTCCCATTAGTCCTGCTCCATGAGCCTCCTGCAACAAAAAAGACGAACGGAGCTAGCTGGAATGCATAGCTTGTTAGAACGAAACACAAATCCATTATTAACGACGAACTTGTTCCATGCTTTACCTTCTTTACAATTCTGCAATACATCTTTAAATTCAGTATCATGCACATATTGATCTTTGATGGTCTCCAAACCAAATATTTTAAAGTCAAGTTGTGAAAGCATAGTATAACGACGAGACAATGCATCAGCAATAACATTTTCTTTAACCTTCTTGTGTTTAATGACATAAGGGTAAGTCTCAATGAATTCAACCCATTTAGCATGTCTACGGTTCAGTTTTGCTTGACTTCTAATGTGTTTCAAAGATTCATGATCAGAATGTATAACAAATTCTTTGGGCCATAAATAATGTTGCCATGTTTCTAAAGTCCGAACAAGAGCATATAATTCTTTATCATAAGTAGAATAGTTCAGACTAGGCCCAGTCAATTTTTCAGAAAAGTATGCAACAGGTTTGCCATCTTGTAATAACACACCTCCTAATCCAATTCCACTAGCATCACATTCAAGCTCAAAAGTCTTATTAAAATCAGGAAGTTGGAGTAAAGGAGCATGTGTCAACTTATCTTTCAATACCGTGAAGGCTTCTTCCTGTGCGGTACCCCAAACAAAAGGCACATCCTTCTTTGTAAGCTCGTTGAGAGGTGCAGCAATGATGCTGAAATCTCTCACAAAACGCCTATAGAAACTAGCGAGGCCAAGGAAACTCCTCACTTGTGTGACCGTTTTGGGCTGTGGCCAACTCTTAATAGCTTCAATCTTGGCTTTATCAACTTCAATTCCCTATGGAGTAACAACATAGCCAAGAAAAGATACTCGGTCGGTGCAAAATGTGCACTTCCCAAGGTTACCAAACAAACGTGCATCACGTAGAGCATTAAAAACAGCACGTAAATGTTCCAAATGTTCTTCCAAAGATTTGCTATAAATCAGTATATCATCAAAATAGACTACCACAAATCGTCCAATGAAAACACGTAAAACTTCGTTCATTAGTCTCATGAAAGTACTAGGTGCATTAGTTAACCCAAAAGGCATGACTAACCACTCATATAAACCAAACTTAGTTTTAAATGCTGTTTTCCATTCATCTCCCAATTTCATACGAATTTGATGGTATCCACTACGCAAATCAACTTTGGAGAATATTGTAGAGCCACTCAATTCATCAAGCATATCATCTAGCCTAGGAATAGGATGACGATAACGAATAGTAATATTATTAATGCCTCTACAATCAACACACATACGCGACGTACCATCCTTTTTAGGCACTAGTATAATAGGAACAGCACAAGGACTAAGAGATTCGCGTATATAACCTTTGTCGAGCAGCTCCTGTACTTGACGCATAATCTCCTTCGTCTCCTCCGGATTGGTACGGTATGGTGCACGGTTGGGTAGCGATGCATCGGGAATTAAGTCAATTTGATGCTCAATCCCTCGAATAGGTGGTAATCCCGGTGGCATGTCTTGTGGAAAGACGTCAGCGAACTCCTGCAAAATGTTAGTGACAGCAGGGGCAAAGAGGAAGGCACGTCCTCGAATGAAAATAATGCCTCTTTGCACACAAAAGCATAGCAAACAGATTTGCTAGAATCTAGCTCATCAATATCAGATTTGGTGGCAAGTAAGCATGCACTTTTCAGTTTAATTTCAGAAGCAACATTAGATGGTTTATTATTAGGCTTCATTTGTTGCTCAAATTCTTTTACCACAATCTGATTTTCACTCTTATTTTTCTCCTGTTTTTCTTTATTAGCTCTATTAATATCATCTTTCAAAATGGAATCAGGAGTCATAGGAAGCAAAGTAATATTTTTATCCTTATGAACAAGAGTATACTGATTGTTTCTACCATGGTGTACAGAATTTTTATCAAATTGCCATGGTCTACCAAGTAATAAGGAACATGCTTGCATAGGTACCACATCACAATCAACATAATCAGCATATGTAGAGATACTAAAATGCACACGAACAGTACGTGTTACCTTAACCTTGCCGCTGTTGTTGAACCATTGGATGTAGTAAGGATGTGGATGTGGTCTTGTGGTGGGAGAAAGCTTCTCCACCATCTCCATGCTAGCCAAGTTGTTGCAGCTCCATCCATCTATGATGACGCGAATAGAACGTTCCTTCACAACTCCCTTTGTATGGAACAAATTATGCCTCTGATTTTGCTCAGCTTGTGTAACCTGCACACTCAAAACACGTTGAGCAACTAAACATTCATACCTGTCAGCATCTTCAACAGCCATGTATTGCGTCTCATGATCAGAATCATCTCCACCGTGTTCTTCATGTGTAATAAGAGCCAAAGTCTCTTCATCATAGTCACTAGCGGACTCATACCCACCATCCTCAGTAGCAATCATCACATGCTGAGATTGGCATTCTCTCGCAAAATGTCCTCTTCCCTTACAACGACGACAAATAATATCACTTGTGTGACCTGTTGACGCCATGGAAGAAGAAGAGCTCTGTGTAGGCCCAGCAGGTGTGCTCTTGGCAGATAGTGGTGGTTGTGCCTGCTTTCTTGTATCACGGTTGGAGGTGGCAGCCGGCGGAGGTGCCGGTGTAGCAGAACGTGTGGAAGTAGATGATGCACGTGGTGTCCATGATGAAGGTCGACCTGCAGAAAAGTTAGTCCGCGCCAATGCCTGTCGATCCTGCACTTCACGTTCAGCTTTACAAGCAAGATGGAATAAACGAGTGATATTATTATAATCCTTATAGTCTAGAATAGTCTGAATCTCTCTATTTAATCCACCCAGAAAACGTGCAAGCATAGCTTCATTCTCCTCAACAATACCACATCTAATCAAGCCAGTTTGTAATTCCTGATAATATTCTTCTACAGAATTTTTTCCTTGTCTTAAGCGCTGCAATTTTTGAAGTAATTCACGTTGATAATATGGCGGAACCCAACGAGTACGCATAGCAGTTTTCAAAGCAGCCCAAGTAGCGGGAACAGGATATAATCTACAATGTTCAGACCACCAAACACATGCAAAGCTAGTGAAAGCACAAACAACAGCAGGAACACGTCTCTCCTCAGGATATTGTAAACATGTAAATCGTTGTTCAGTTTCTAACTACCAAGTAAGATATATATCAGGAACATATCTACCCTCAAATGGTGGAATATTCAATTTCAGTTTAGGGAGATGGTCATGATCTCGTACCTGAGAGGGAGCCCTAACATTGCCATTATTTGCATGTGGACGACCTGGTGGTTGTGGTACTGGTGGTTGCACGTAGTTCTGATGTTGATCAACTTCATCCTCGTAATCTCCCACATAATCCTCCTCCTCCGCATCAGCAGTAGGAGCCACAGAAGTATCAACAGCAGGACCAGTAGCTTGGCCAGGTTGAAGAGGGACACGGCTCGCTCGGCGAAGGGCTGTTTTGTGACGTGGAGGTAGTAGTAGTTGTTGTTGTTGATGTTGTAGAGGTGTGTTAGGTGCAGCTGGTGGTGGTGGTGGAAGACGCGCGAGCAATTCATTAAACCTGTTATCGAGCTTTGTTTCGAACGTCTTCTCCATGCCATCTATCTTCTCCATGGCCTCTTCAAATCTGTTTAGCACATCTTGCACCTGTCCACTCATCATGTGCTGAAATTTATCATGAAGCTCCTTGTTCGTCAAGTTCTCCCAATCAGTCTCGTTGGCTTGTGATCCTGGCATGGTTAGCAGCAATAGAAACGCACAAGGATATGATCCTACAGACTACTAACAAGAGGTGGTGGTGGGTGTCACAAATCCATCAAGCAAATCTCAAATTCTTACCAGTTCTTACCCAGCAGCAGGCGGTGATCGGCAACCGTTGTAGTCAAAACTCTCAAAAGCTTGGATAGAGCGATTGCCAGGGAGAGTCAAACGCACGACGTAGATGTATGTGGAGCTGGGAAGGCTTATAGTATGGTAGCAAAAAGGTCAGCAATAATCAATTCAGAGATGCAAAGTTGAATAAACGTTTAACGACGGTACTGTGCTGGTCCTAGGCTAGACCGTAGTAGAGACGCGAGCCTAGAACACTAACAAAATCACGGCGCTGCACGTAAACAAGGGAGGAGCACACTCTGAATTTTTTTCTTTTTTTTCACTTTTTTTGCACTTTTTTTCCTCTCTTTTTTGCTCCGCAACATTTTTTTGAAAAAGTCTACAAATGTCCTAAAAACTGCCTAGCCAGAATTTTCCAGACTTAGTTTTTTTTGAGTTTGGAACTATTTTTCTACTGCGGGTAGCAAGGATGTTGGGGAGTCCTTTTCTGTCACGACTCGGAGTATGGCGTGATCTGGAAACTCAAAACAGAGTAACAAAATACTGGATTCGGAATAGGACTGGTGGCGGAGATGAATCTGGTGGAACTCGGACTGGTGGTGGTGATGAATCTGGTGGAACTCGGACTGGTGGCGGATATATGTTGCAGGTGGACTCGGATTGACGTGATGGCGGCGGATATGTGGTGGCGTTTATGGACTCGGATTGGCGATGAATATGTGGTGGTGGTATATGGCAGCGGTGATGACGCTGGTGCGGTGGTGGTATATGGCAGCAGCGATGATGATGATGCGGTGGTGATATATGGCAGCGGCGACGTGACACCCTGTGAACAGAACTCGAAACTCTAAAGGACTAGACGCTAAGACCAGCAACTTGACACGACGATGCAACCGCAAATTCAACAAAGCAAATACAAAAAAGATTATGCAAAGGCTCAGATTGGTTCGGATGGGATGAACTAACCCTAATTTTTTTGGCTTTTTCGTGGACTATAGGTATGAAGAACAGACTCGATCTATACTACGAAAAACTGTAAAATTTCACCGAGCAACCTGGAAATCTGATACCACTTGATAGAGGCGAGGGTGTCCCGATCTTTCGATGAGATGATAACTATCGATTTGGTGGAGTCGACTTTGACGATCCGACTACAAACGTGCACGACGTTGCGCCTTAGCAATCGCTAAACCAACTCCGGGAGGTTATTGACCACGCCGGAGCACAATCAACCTGACCACGAAGGTCTATTCCTGCAAGCAATCGAAGAACAAGCAAGAATATGATAAAGCAATCTGAATATTGCGAGTATATATGAAGTATTGATAAAGGTGGGGATCTGATAGAAGCAAAGGTGTCCCGTCTTTCGATGAGATGGTGGTTATCGTTTTGGAGGAAGTCGACTTTGACGATCTGACTACGAACGTGCGAGGACGTCGCGCCTTAGCAATCGCTAAACCAACTCCGAGAGGTTATTGACCACGCCGGAGCACGATCAACCTGACCACGAAGGTCTGTTTCCTACAGGCAAACGAAGAACAAGCAAGAAACTAAGATTGCAATCTGGATATTGCGAATATAAGAGGAAAGCTTTATTGATCAAGGTGGGGTTCTGTGACACCTTGGTCTGGTCGTTGAACACAAACGAAGTACACGAAGTTGCAGCTATGGCGAACTTTTGATCTAAACAAAACCCAAAGTCTAAACGGTGCCCTAAGGGCTGTATATATGGAGGAAGAGGGGGAAATTTCGTGGCTCTTGGGGAAGGGGTCCGAAACCAACCTTATCTCTTGTTTCCCCACACATACGGACTCTAAAAAACAGCCTATACTTATGTATTTCGAAATTACATGGGCCTGGCCCAATAATAAGGTGACGCAGCACCTAGAATAGCCTCTGGACGAAATTTATGAAGGGGCATCTTGTATATTTCGTCCAAGGCTTCATTCACTCCTTATGGTGGCTTCAAAGTCCTGAAATCATCACTTGTAACTCCGTTCTTGTTCCCCTTGCGCATGCCATCAACTCCATGCTTGTTCTTGCTCCAATGTTCATCCTTCTCCAAGCTAGGCCCTTCATTTGTAAGCAAAACAAATGTATCCAATTTAGGCAGCATCATATTCTCATGAACATTAGAATCATTACCAAGAAACGAAAGTACCTGGTAATTTAATTGGCGTGCGCGAGCTCTAGTAATTGGTCCATTATATGTAACAGTAGGGGCTGTGGGTGTAACAATGGTATTGATGTCCTCATCATCCTCCCCTTCTTGAAATGAAGTCGTCCTCGACGGAAGCTCATCTTCCTCACCCAAATAAGGCTTCAAATCTGCAATGTTAAAAGTGGGACTAACCCCAAAATCTGCAGGTAGCTCAAGTTTATATGCATTATCATTTATTTTCTCTAACACCTTAAAAGGACCATCAGCACATGGCATTAGCTTTGATTTGCGCAAATTAGGAAATCTATCTTTATGCAAATGTAACCAAACAAGATCTCCAGGTGCAAACACAACATGTTTTCTACCCTTATCTCCCGCAAGTTTATATTTAGCATTCATATGCTCAATGTTTTCCTTAGTTAACTCATGCATTTTTAAAATCAATTCAGAACGTTCTTTAGCATCAAAATTAACCTTCTCCGAAGATGGAAGAGGCAACAAATCAATAGGTGCACGAGGTAGGAAACCATACACAATTTCAAAAGGGCACATCTTAGTAGTAGAATGCAACGAACGATTATAAGCAAATTCAATATGAGGCAAGCATTATTCCCACATTTTCTTATTATTCTTCAAAATAGCTGTCACATGCCCCTAGCATGCTGAACATGGAACTTTCCCCCTCTTTTCCTTTGTCCGGAATCCACCTAACGTCGGGAATTCATCCTCGGATGTTTCCCCCCTTCGTCTGCAACGTGTAGTACCGCGTTAGAGCACGCCTAGCGCTACGTATCGTCATGTCATGCTTAGTGTTACCTCTGTTTGCTATGTATTTACTGTTTCTTCCCCCTCTTCTCTCTGGTAGACCCCGAGGCCGCTGATGCCCCGGTGATCGACTACGTCGCCGACGACCCCCTCCTTGCCAGAGCAACCAGGCAAGCCCCCCCTTTGATCATCCCGATATCGCCCATTCCATTCTCTCATGCTTGCATTAGATTTTGCTACTGTTATTGTTTGCTCCTATTCTGATGCATAGCCTGCTTTTGTATCTGTTGTTGTACCTTACCTGCTTATCCTAAACTGCTTAGTATAGGTTGGTTAGTGATACATCAGTGACCCCCCACCTTGTCCCTATTGCCCCTGCTTCGTCATCAAAGACCCGATCAACGGGATCGAAGACCAGGCTCCGACACCACACATCACTTTCCCTTTAGTTGCTCGACACTACTGGGTTACTATCGAGTACCGAGGGTGAACCTCTTCAGCACTTCTAATGTTAACCCTATAGTGTAGTCATTCGGTCGTGGTCATCGAGGGTGATTTCCTCCTTAACCACTTCCGATACGACTCTGTCGTGCAACCCCTCAAGTGTGAACCTCGGGGGTGATTCCTCTTACGTTCACCTTGATGATTACATCTAGTGGAATTCATCAGGGGTGATTCCTCGGGTTTTCCCCTTGATGTTTGGACACACGAATACTTGGACTTTACCACTGTTACTTGGAAAGACGGGTCGACCCTAAGGGGTACCCGCGCGAGCTTAACTGCGAGTGATGTGGAGTCGGGTTGACCTGGAGGGTGCCTGCGAGATAATTACGAGGCATGGCCGGGCATTCCTAGCCCTTGCCGCAAGTCCTCGAGACGGGGCAACGGGGTCACATCTTTCATGAGTCTCTGCTTGTTACCGCGCGTTCCGAATCCACTATGATTTGGATATTTGATCCGAGGGGCCTCTGACCTGATAGCACTAACCATCACGTGGGCATAGTATGGGCGTTCTGCGTCGTATACATCAGCTGAAGCTTAATAGACGTTAGCGACTGAGCGGCGCGTGCCGGATTGGACTGGTAAGCTCCTGCCTTTTTAGGAAAGTAGCTAGGTCTGCTCACCGGCCGCCCTCGCAACGTGCAGGAGTTCCCGGGGAGATGGCCCATGACCCCTGGGGGCATAGGTTTAGTCCGGCGTGCTTGACCTCTCTATTAAGCCTAGGTCGGGTTGCGGCGTATTGTTTGGCCGAGGCCGGGCATGACCCAGGAAAGTGTGTCCGGCCGAAGCTAATCGAGCGTGGTGGGTAAGTTGGTGAACCCCTGCAGGGAAGAAAACATCTATCGATAGCCTGTCCTACGGTAACGAACACTTGGAGTTGTATCCCGATCGATACAACTAGAACTGGATACTTGAGATGAGACATGGATATGAGAATTGGATTGTGATGATAACTGGATAGTATGGCTCTGGGATCACTTTCTCGCAGGGAGTCGAGAAAGGTTCTCTGGCCGAGGTTGTTAACACTTCTACTACTTTACTTTATGCTACTCTACTCCCTCATGTTGCTGCAAGATGGTTATTTCCAGAAGATGCTAGTCTTCGATAAGACTAGGCCTTCTCTCTATTCTGGCATTTCTGCAGCCCAGTCCACGTATACAGCCTTCCTTTGATAATGTTGCATATGTAGTGCAGATCCTTGCTTGCGAGTACTTTGGATGAGTACTCACGGTTGCTTTGCTCCCCCTTTTCCCCCTTTCTTCTTCTTTCCGGTTGATGCAACCAGATGTCGGAGCCCAGGAGCCAGCTACCACCGCTGATGCCTACTACTACATGGAGACCGCCGATGACCAGGAGTAGTTAGGAGGCTCCCAGGCAGGAGGCCTTGCCTTTTCGATCGATGTTGCTTTTGTGCTAGCCTTCTTAAGGCAAACTTGTCTAACTCATGTCTGTACTCAGATATTCTTGCTTCCGCTGACTCTTGTGTATTCGAGCTTATGTATTCGAGCCCTCGAGGCCCCTGGCTTGTAATATAAAGCTTGTATTATTTTAATTTGTGTCTAGAGTTGTGTTGTGATATCTTCCCGTGAGTCCTTGATCTTGATCGTACACATTTGCATGTATGATTAGTGTATGATTGAATTGAGGGCGTCACAAGTTGGTATCAGAGCCGATTGCCTGTAGGTAGCCCCCTTTCCAACTCCTTGGCCGAAGTTGAGTCTAGTCACAAAAAAACTTTTACTAACTTGGCTGTGTGGCTTACGGGCCCACGTCGCCATTGGATGGTATTAGGATCTTTTTATTTCTCGTCTATACTCTGGGACTCTGATCTCTCGTCTATTCAGGTTAAACTTTTCGTTAACTTTGACTCTAGGATCTCGTAACCACTTCCTTCCGGAGAGTCCTTTCTCTACAGATGATCGCTTGCTTCGTCAGAAGATTCTGCAGATACTCCTTGATGTTTCCCGAGACCCTGTGCCCACTGCTTTGCAGTTCCTGACCACCGACAATCCCCGTGAATAATATCCTTGCCGCTTGTACCTTCATCCCCAGTTGATCCTGTTATTACAAGATGCCCGTAGTACTCTCCGTTGTTTTGAGAATCCTTTGTGCCTTCTGCCTTGCAGCTTCTTTTGCAATGCGGATAATTCACTTAACCGGGGTTCGTTCATCCCTAGTTGTTCATATGCTTTCCTAAATACTTGGAAATACTATCTGATCTTCCAAAAATCCTCAGCAGCCTATTGTTGTTGGAATTCTTGTTTGCTTGCATTATGGTTAATTCCATATTTCTAGTAATCTTCATTGACATCCTCTGTCACTATTGTTTCGAGTCCCTTGATCCATTATGTCGCGAATGCTCGTAATCCTCAATCAGATCCTAGCATTTATCCTTCCGGCTCAGATGTCACTCCAAATATGAGCTTGTTCTTGTCAAATCAGACCTTGATTGATTGCCGATCTGTATCGATTCAACTCAATTATCTTTTGATCAGAGCCTCTGCTTCAGATCTTTTGATTTGAAAATCGTAATTCCTTTGTATTCAAGCTTTGAAGTTATCCAGTTATATCTATAACCCAATGCCTTTGCATTCTTTCTTCTTCTGGGTGAGTATCGATACTCACATCAGATCTTTTATGGACCGCCATATCCTTGGTTGGATTATTATCCGACAATGTCCTTCATATTCATTAAACTTGTGAGTTTTGCCCTGACACATAATGCCTTTGGTAAATTCTATCATCTCCTTTTGCCAACCATGCTCTGCTTTCGAGCTGGTATATTTTAATCCTGAAGTTAGTGGTATATGTTCCTAAGATACCCCTACGGGTTGAACCTATGTCTTCACTAATCCGTGTGAACTCGAAAGAGATGTGAGTCATACTCTTCTGGTGCTTCACCAGATAAATCTTTCGCACTACAAATTCTTCGAAAACAAGGAGTGAATGAAAGGTTATGCATTGAAGAAGTGGGAGTCGACCTTGAACCTTTGTGTTCATGCCCATGGACCCGATGTAGGACTTATCATGGAAGCTGCTCATAAAAGTAAATACCCCCCTTGTTATAAGTTCATCTTGTATCACTGGTTTGATCATTCATAATCGTGGTTCCGACCCTAGTTTCTCCTTAGTTCCATTTCCCGCACAAGTTAAAATACTTGTCTCCTGCCAGTCATTTCACCTATCCAACCTCTAATTTGATCTACCTTCAAGTATTGCCTCATGTTATCTCGATGATTTTGTCTCATTGTGCTACCTCTTGTAAATTCTTAATTGGAGTGATACTCCTTCACATCATTCCTACCCTTATCGGCTATATCATTATCGTGCTAATTTAACTGTGCTACTTGGTCCTTCTTCCTGGAGCACAATTTCTGATGATGAGCTAAGTCTACATCGATTTTCCTCGTCATATCTTTTCTCCTTGAACAACAAGCTTGATTTCAAGTTTGCTCCGTACCCGTGGTTCCAATAACCTTTTGCTTCATCATTCCTTTGACTTGATGTCACCGCCGATCGATTACATCTTCATGAAATCTCTCCACCATTGTGGTGATCATCATCAACATTCTGAAATCTTCCAGTATATCAATATTCATGATGAGAAATACCATGCTTGCCCCTCGATGATTTGTGTTATCATTGACAACATTATGCCTTCGCCCCAACACAAACTTGTTCATATAATTTTGGAAATACATCCTTTATGACACGTCGATGGATTGCTATTGAACCCATCGGCCACCTTCTCATCTTTTACCTAATAAAATTGCATGAGATGTTCTAAAAAATCCTGATTGATCCTTTGTATTCCCAAGGTCCGATCTTTACCTGATGACCATGTCAATGCTATCCCTAAGCATGACAGTGGTACTCTGAACATCAATAAGAACATTGGGAGCGCAACGCTAACTGTTCTTGATCAATTATCCAAACACCGTTGTATGGGTAAACCTCATAAATTCCTTACCCCTTTGTCTAAATGATTTAATACTTGGAGTCCAATCATGCTCTGCCTTACCTTGGGAAAGTTATACTCTAATACTTGGGTATAACCATCTTTCCTTTCCATTGGTCTGATTATCATAATAATCACATTTTCCTTTCCATTGTTTTGTTTAACCTTTAATCAAACTTCTCTGAGCAGAGATAATTCCCTGCTTATGTAAACACCTCGGTGTACAAGCTCTGTCAGTAAGACCTTGTTACTATTGTTGATGACATTCCGGTAACCACCGATGGATGAGAACTTTGCCTATTGGTCCTCCTCGTTTCAACGAGCAGGAAAATGGTTCTCTTCGTCCCACGCCCTTGGTACCAAACTTTGTTGCCAACATAACTGACAGGCTATCCTCTGACCTGCCTTGCTATCATTACCGTTCAAGATGTTAGCGCCTTCCTGCTTTTAACCCACATGGTGGGCCTATAACCCACAGTTCCACAGGATCGAAACCCGACTCTCGTGTACCTCCTTGATTTAGAAGTATCTTTTCCACTTGCCTTCGTATGTAAATCACGAGCCACCCTCCGAGAGATGATCTATACCCGATACTCTGAACCCCCTTCTCACCCGCTGTTCAGGTATCGATCGTTTGTCCATTCGGTTGTAACTTCTTATTGTACCTTCATACTTTGCTCTCGATGTTTTATTAAGTTTCAACTCGAGAGATACTTCTGCCTCATTCCCTGAATTGTTCACCAGATAATTAACCCTATAAGGGTCAGTTCTCCCGAAGTTACTCTTTACTTCCCAACTTAAATCTCAGGACGAGATTTCTTGTAGTGAAGGAGATTTGTAACACCCCGAGAATCATGCTACAGTAATCACCTTTAAATGATGCCTTGTCATCATTGTTACTATTGCTAATCTCACTTTGATTCTATTCCAGACCAAATATCAATTTCAAATTAATGTCAAAAATTCAAATTTCTCAAACATAAAAACAAAAATGCTCATCATGTGCCAAATATTCTACAACTAATATTGGTGGTGAACCAACATTTTGCAAAGGGTTTGAGTGGCCTAAACTACTTAAAACAGTGACCTAAGCAATAAATCAAATGCCTTCTTTAATTTATAGAATTGGCAACTATTCCAAAAGCCTCCCAACCTTTTTGTGGCAGTGCACTTTAATTCTTTGAAATTGTTTTGGCCAATGGCACAATTTTGCAAAGTCATTATTGGCTAAAAAGAAAATGCAAAAGCTGCTGAAAAAAAGAAACTAAAAGAAAAGGAAAAGGGAGAGAGAGAGCAACCCCCCCTCTCCCAGTGGGCCTCGTGGCCCAGCTGGCCTTCCAGCCGGCCGGCTAGGCCGGCCCACTCCCCTACACGCCCCCTCGCTCGGCCTATATGGCCCCTTCCCCGAACTGGAAACCCTAACCTAGTCGCCCCTCGATTCCCCACTCCCCCCTCGATCTCACCCACCTCTCTCTCCCTCCCCCCCCCGCGCGGATCCCGTCGGGGGCAACCGCCGCCCCCGACGCCTTGCACCCGCGTCGCCGCCGGACCTCACCGGACGTCATCGCCCCTCTCCTTCGCCCACTCGTTCCAGATCGGGACCCTGCCTCCCCGACTGCGCGACGTCGCCGGACCACCGAGGCCACCTCGCCCCGACGTTAGCCCGCCGCCTCGTCCCCATCACCCGCGCCGTCCTCGACCCCCTCCTCAACCGCGGCTCCACCGAGCCTCGCCGGCGTTCCCCTGCAACGGGGGTGAGCCGCCGCCCGTCCTCCTCTTCCCTCTCCTCGTTTCACCGCCATAGGCCGTCGTTCGCGCTGCCTGGTCTTCGTCCAGTGGTCGCGGTCACCGCGACCGTAACCGCGTCCAGCCCCGTGTCGCCGCTCCCCTACCCGTGGTCCTCACGGCCCCGTGCTCCCTCGTCTCGCGCCTCGCCCGCCGTCCTCGTTCCCTGCTGCGGCTGCTCGGGACCGCGCCTGCTGCCCACCCCGTGGCCGCCCTCCCCGCCGCTCGCATGTGCCTCTGCGGCACTCGCCGCGCCGCCCCCTGGCCACGCCCCTTCCCGGACGGCGTCGTGGCCTCGTCGGCGCCCCTGTTGCCCCGTGCCCTCGCACGGGCGCCCGCCCGTTAACCCGCTCACCGGTCGCCCAATTAACCACCTGGGCCACTGACTGCCGGGGCCCCACGTCCCTGTTTTATTAAAAATGAGTTTAAAAAATAAATAAATGATTAATTAGTTAAATAATTAATTAACTTAATTAATCTAGTTAATTAAACCTAATTAACCTGCTAATAAATCTAACTACTGTTAATTAGATAACAACCTATGACATGCGGGACACACCCATTAGTTGACTGGTCAACGGTCAACTTTGACCACTTGCATCACGCTGATGTCATGATGACGTCATAAATGCTTTTTGATTTAATTAATTCTGTTAATCCTAAAAATGATTTAAATCTTTAAATTTAAATATTAAATAATCCGTAGCTCAGATGAAAATGTTTTCTATATGAAAGTTGCTCAGAAAAATCCAATGAATCCGAATACGTGGTCCGTTCATATGTCACATGCCCCTAGCATGCTGAACATGAAACTTTCCCCCTCTTTTCCTTTGTCCGGAATCCACCTAACGTCGGGAATTCATCCTCGGATGTTTCCCCCCTTGGTCTGCAATGTGTAGTACCGCGTTAGAGCACGCCTAGCGCTACGTATCGTCATGTCATGCTTGGTGTTACCTCTATTTGCTATGTATTTACTGTTTCTTCCCCCTCTTCTCTCCGGTAGACCCCGAGGCCACTGATGCCCCGCTGATCGACTACGTCACCGACGACCCCCTCCTTGCCAGAGCAACCAGGCAAGCCCCCCCTTTGATCATCCCGATATCGCCCATTCCATTCTCTCATGCTTGCATTAGATTTTGCTACTGTTATTGTTTGCTCCTATTCTGATGCATAGCCTGCTTTTGTATCTGCTATTGTACCTTACCTGCTTATCCTAAACTTCTTAGTGTAGGTTGGTTAGTGATACATCAGTGACCCCCCCACCTTGTCCTTGTTGCCCCTGCTTCGTCATCGAAGACCCGATCAACGGGATCGAAGACCAGGCCCAGACACCGCACATCACTTTCCCTTTAGTTGCTCGACACTACTGGGTTACTATCGAGTACCGAGGGTGAACCTCTTTAGCACTTCTGATGTTAACCTTGTAGTGTAGTCATTCGGTCGTGGTCATCGAGGGTGATTTCCTCCTTAACCACTTCCGATACGACTCTGTCGTGCAACCCCTCAAGTGTGAACCTCGGGGTGATTCCTTTTACGTTCACCTTGATGATTACATCTAGTGGAATTTATTGGGGGTGATTCCTCGGGCTTTCCCCTTGATGTTTGGACACACAGATACTTGGACTTTACCACTGTTACTTGGAAAGACGGGTCGACCCTGAGGGGCACCCGCGCGAGCTTAAATGCGAGTGATGTGGAGTCGGGTTGACCTGGAGGGTGCCCACGAGATAATTACGAGGCGTGGCCGGGCATTCCTAGCCCTTGCCGCAAGTCCTCGAGAAGGGGCAACGGGGTCACATCTTTCGTGAGTCTCTGCTTGTTACCGCGCGTTCCTAATCCACTATGATTTGGATATTTGATCCGAGGGGCCTCTGTCCTGATAGCACTAACCATCACGTGGGCATAGTATGGGCGTTCTGCGTCGTATACATCAGCCGAAGCTTAATAGACGTCAGCGACTGAGCGACGCGTGCCGGGTTGGACTGGTAAGCTCCTGCCTTTTTAGGGAGGTAGCTAGGTCTTCTCACCGGCCGCCCTCGCAACGTGCAGAGTTCCCGGGAAGATGGCCCATGACCCCTGGGGGCATAGGTTTAGTCCGGCGTGCTTGACCTCTCTATTAAGCCTAGGTTGGGTTGCGGCGTATTGTTTGGCCGAGGCATCACCGGTGAGGAGGCGTCGCTGCAAGCAAGCAGTGAAGGTTTTAACTTGGAAAGGAAGGCTGGAACAGGGGAAATGTGGCTTTTGGTGAGGAGGAGGGGGAGTAGATATTTTCGTAAATGCTGAAATTTTTTGTTCGGTGTAGCAAAAAACTAGCGCGTAGAGTGTCATCAGACACGGCCCTTATTCAGCACTGTGTACGATATCTGAACATCACAAATGATTGATATGGCTTACCCCGCGTGTGATGAGTTTGAATGTGCAAATTTTGGTTCGAATTTCCCTTATTATAGTGGTCATCCACGTCATTGCATAATTTGGGTACACAAAAGAGCCTACAACACACCCACACTTATTAATCGAGCAAGTTCAGCAATTAAACAGAGCTAGCTGACCTAAACATTACTCTAACAAAATACTGGCGCTCTAAACAAAGACTACTGCTCCGCCTAGCGCTCATCGATCACCGTCGCCTCCTCCATGTCTAGCTCGTTCTCGACGATCTCCTGGGGAAGGGGCTCCATGGCATCCATCACAACATACTCAAGCATGTCGCCATCTGATGACCCACAAGTATAGGGGATCAATCGTAGTCCTTTCGATAAGTAAGAGTGTCGAACCGAACGAGGAGCAGAAGGAAATGACAAGTGGTTTTCAGCAAGCTGGTCTCTGCAAGTACTGAAAGTAGCGGTAACAAATAGTTTTGTAGCAAGGTAATTTGTAACAAGTAACAATAATAACCAAGGGGCAGCAAGGTGGCCCAATCCTTTTTATAGCAAAGGAGAAGCTGAAAAGTTCTCTTATAGTAAGCAAAGCATTTTCGAGGACACATGGGAATTGCCGTCTAGTCACGTTCATCATGTTTAGTTGAGTTGCGTTTGTTACTTTTGATAATTTGATATGTGGGTGGACCGGTGCTAGTGTTTTTCTTACTTGAACAAGCAACCCTCTTATGATTACCCCCTCTCACAAGCATCCGCAACTACCAAAGAAGAATTAAGATAAATCTAACCATAACATGAAACATATGGATCCAAATCAGCCCCTTACGGAATAACGCATAAATTAGGATTTAAGCTTCTATCACTCTCGCAACCCATCATCTACTTATTACTCTCCAATGCCTTCCCTTAGGCCCAAGTATGGTGAAGTGTCATGTATTCTATGTTCACATGACACCACTAAAGGAAGAACAATATACATATCATCAAAATATCGAATGAAGACCAACTTCACATGATTACTTATAACAAGACTTCTCCCATGTCCTCAAGAACAAAAGTAACTACTCACAAACCATATTCATGTTCAAGATCAGAGGTGTATTGAATCTGCTTAAGGATCTGAACATTTAATCTTCAACCAAATAAACCAACTAGCATCAACTTCAAGATGTAATCAACACCACTAGCAACCCATAGATACCAATCTGAGGTTTTCGAACAAAGATTGAATACAAGATATGAACTAGGGTTTGAGACGAGATGGTGTTGGTGAAGATGTTGATGAGGATTGGTCCTCCCACGGTGAGAGGATCGTTGGAGATGTCGATGGATTTGATTTCCCACTCCCGGAGGGAAGTATCACCGGCGGAATCGCTCCACCAGAGAGCAAAATTGCTCCTGCCAGGTTCCGCCTCGAGATGGCAGCTCTTCATCCCGAAAGTCTTCTTTTGATTGTTCTCCAGGGAAAATAGCATCATATAGGAGAAGATAGACCCCAGAGGCCTGCTGGTGGGGTTATGAGCTCACCAGGCGCGCCCCCCCGGGGGGGGGGGGGGGGCTGAGCTCGTGATCTCTGGTGGGCCCCCTCCTGGCATTTCTTCCTGTCAGGACCCCAATCCTAAGTAACACCGATCTAGCATATAACACATCATATCACTTTGCGACATCATGCATGGTAACCCATGGCTGACACCTTTACCTTGGCCGGGACCGTTTGTGTCTTTTGGCTCACGTATATGATTATGTTGCTAGCATCCACATGATAGAGAACCCGGGTAGACATGACTGGTCATAAACCAAGGAGGCACAAACTTACAGGGACAGCCATAGGTAACCCAACAATGCACATGTCAGTCAGCGGCGAGTGTAACCAAGTCGTAGCAAAACCACAAGGACTTCAGTAAACACCGCGCGACATTTCCCCATAGGGACATACCCAAGAGCAAAGAAGGATACATGCCAGTAAATCCATGTGTTCCGGAGCAGTAGCGAACTACTATGGCTCAGTGGAAGCACTAGGAGGCATTTCCCTATAGGAAAGGCTACCAAACGCAGATAACTAGGTGTCGAATCCCACACATACCAATGCATTTCAAAACATACACACAATATGCACGATATGTGTAGATACAACATGGCATCACAACATAACTCTATGACTCAAAGTATTTATTTAAGAGGCTCCGAGGAGCCATACATAGCATGATATTACAAACATGGGTCTCATGACCGGACATACAAAGTCATACAAGCAACGAAAGCATAAAGATGCCTGAGTACAGACAACTACAAAAGAAAAAGGCTGAGAAGCCTGACTATCTACAAGACCCTCCATAGGAACCAGACCTCTATCTGGAATTCCCAAGCTACTCAATCAACATCGAACTCCACATGGAACTACTAGTAGACTGAAGTCTCCTCTACAAAACATAAATTAAGCGACCATGAGTACAAAGGTACTCAATAAGACTTACATTGATACATACATTGGGCAGCAAAGGTCGCCACCAGTGCATACAAACGTGCCAACAAAAGAATATACAAAACCAAGAGCACTTCAACACAGTTCAAGAAACATTAGCCCTTCCCCGGAGGTGCACCACAAGCAACAAAACAAGCTGATGAGACCTCAGTTGTCTAAACCACATATCCTCCAGCTCTAGCCATGTAGCAAGAAAGCACGCATGACTGTCCTCTGTGATCTTCGTTAGAGAATGGACTACAAGTCAGACCTGAGTTGAACCAAGTCTTTCTGCTTTAAGTTGAGACTAAAGATGTCGAACTAATTCAGGTGACAACTTCACCGAGGTTGTGTCGCAGTTGCTGGTGAGTAGCTTGAACTCACTGTCTTCATCAAGACATGACCTTGGGGTCATCTTTCTCTCTTCAAGATGGTTTGGCTCACTATCTTCCCTAAAGTTCTGCCTGGCATCAGAGATATGACTATGAAAGAGAAACAAGGAGACAGATAATAGGTTCCACAAATATATAAGCAACAATGGCCAGTGTGCTGACAATTCTAGCCCATTTTTATATTGGCAAATTCAGAGATATAATTTAAAATAGCATTAACATAATATGGCATTGTTCGTATTATCAGCAAAATCAGTTAAGACAAAGAAGGAAATGAGATGATGCAGGCGTGGAAAGCTACACCACACCACCGGATTAGAGATATAGAACACATGCATACATGCAGGGCTAAAGAAAATCAATGGATCTGTACTAATTAATGTGGATGGTATGAATAAGGAACATGTTTTTACAACTACAGTTTGAAACTGGTAGTTGTTGCAAACATCCAATCTGATGCAAACACCAAAGTAAATAGTAGTGGAGGAAATGATGTCTATTCAAATCTATACTAGAACAAAGTTTGAAGGCTTGAGAATGATGGACTTACAATACATGTTAACACGGGCTCGGCAAAGCCCTTCTCCATGTTGATGGAAGGATAATTCAATAAATTCCCCAAAGAAACTCCTTCACAAGTGTTGCTTTATTCTACATTTTGTAAAGTAAATATATATCTAATAATATTGGAAAAAAATAGAGGATAATAAAGCTCATATGCAGAGTGATGATACATAATCAAATAGCTATCAATTAAGTACAACAAGGCAAAAGGTGCTGACAAGAGGAATGCAGACCTCAACTTGTGCAGTGGCATTGGTTTTATTCAACATTTTGGTAAGAGTAAATGTAGATCTAATAATTTGGAGAAAATGGAGGGCAGTGCAGATAAGATGCAGAGTAATGCTAGACAATCAACTATCTCTCAATGTAAGTACAGTAATATTACCTTCGTCCGAAATTACTTGTTGCTCAAATGGATGTATCTAACACTATTTTAGTTCTAAGTACATCCAATTGAGCAACAATTAATTCGATACGAAGGGAGTGCATGACAACATGTACTTACAAGAGCAATCTAGAACTTCATAACCATTGGGTTTATTCTACATTTATGTAAGAGTAAATATAGATCTTATAATTTCGAGCAAACGGTGGATAAGGAAGCAAACATTTACAATGATACTATATGATCAAACAAAAATGAGTGTAAGTATGGTGATAAAGAACAAGAGGTACTGACAAGAGCAATGCAGTGCCCAGTATTGTTGTGAGATCTTATGATCCCTTGAGAGTGGATATTCATCTACAAGTAGTTTTCATACAAGAGAGATGGTAAGGCACATAAAAAAATGTAGGAGTTCAAATTTTGATTTGATATCATAGACAACACCTGATGCTGGGCTCTCTGTAGTTCTAATAAGGATTTGGCCAATGGAGTAGGGGTAAAGTGTGCTACAGTTGGGGTCGTGTTTTCTGGGGCTGGTGATCTATCTAATTTATCAGGTATCACTGCCTTTTCCAAATACTTCGTTTGTACTCCTTCAGGATCTGCACTCACCCTCTTCCGTTTGGACATCTATTACGAAAGACCAACACTTGACTAAAAAACATGGTATGATGACACATGGAATAGGTACATAAAATGGATAGGCATGTCATATTCTCATATATGATGTGTCAACTAATCAGATAGTGGTGTAACAAAGTAGAAGTAATGAAAGACATAATACGCAAGATACGTGCGTGTTGGGGACCATAGTAATTTCAAAAAAATTACTACGCACACGCAAGATCCATCTAGGTGATGTATAGCAATGAGAGGGGAGAGTGTTGTCCACGTACCCTCGTAGACCGAAAGTGGAAGCATTATGACAGCGCGGTTGATGTAGTCGTATGTCTTCACGATCCGACCGATCCTAGTACCGAAAGTATGGCACCTCCGTGATCTGCACACGATCAGCTCGGTGACGTCCCATGAACTCTAGATCCAGCTGAGGTCGAGGGAGAGTTTCGTCAGCACGACGGCGTGATGACGGTGATGATGAAGTAACCAACGCAGGGCTTCGCCTAAGTACTACAACGATATGACCGAGGTGGAAATCTGTGGAGGGGGGCACCGCACACGGCTAAGACAATTGCCAACTTGTGTGTCTATGGGGTGCCCCCCTCCCCCGTATATAAAGGAGTGGAGGAGGGGAGGGCCGGCCCTCTCTATGGCGCGCCCAAGGGGGGAGTCCTACTCCCGGTGGGAGTAGGATTCCCCCTTCCCTAGTTGGAGTAGGAGAGGAAGGAAGGAGGAGAGAAGGAGAAGGAAAGGGGGGCCGGCCCCCCACCCCAATTCGGATTGGGCTTGGGGGGGGGGGGCGCCCCCACCTTGGCCGCCTCCTCCTCTCTCCCACTAAGGCCCAATAAGGCCCATATAATCCCCGAGGGGTTCCGGTAACCCTCCGGTACTCCCGTAAATGCCCGAACTCACCCGGAACCATTCCAATGTCCAAACATAGCATTCCAATATATCAATCTTTATGTCTCGACCATTTCGAGACTCCTCGTCATGTCCGTGATCACATCTGGGACTCCGAACAACCTTCGGTACATCAAAACACATGAACACATAATACCGATCGTAATCGAACGTTAAGCGTGCAGACCCTACGAGTTCGAGAACTATGTAGACATGACTGAGACTCATCTCCGATCAATAACCAATAGCGGAACCTGGATGCTCACATTGGTTCCTCCATATTCTACAAAGATCTTTATCGGTCAAACCGCATAACAACATACGTTGTTCCCTTTGTCATTGGTATGTTACTTGCCCGAGATTCGATCGTCGGTATCTCAATACCTAGTTCAATCTCGTTACCGGCAAGTCTCTTTACTCATTCCGTAATGCATCATCCTGCAACTAACTCATTAGTCACATTTCTTGCAAGGCTTATAGTGATGTGCATTACCGAGAGGTCCCAGAGATACCTCTCTGACAATCGGAGTGACAAATCCTAATCTAGGTCTATGCCAACTCAACAAACACCATCGGAGAGACCTGTAGAGCATATTTATAATCACCCAGTTACGTTGTGATGTTTGATAGCACACAAAGTGTTCCTCCGGTACTCGGGAGTTGCATAATCTCATAGTTATAGGAACATGTGTAAGTCATGAAGAAAGCAATAGGAACAAACTAAACGATCATCGTGCTAAGCTAACGGATGGGTCAAGTCAATCACATCATTCTCTAATGATGTGATCCCGTTAATCAAATGACAACTCATGTCTATGGCTAGGAAACTTAACCATCTTTGATTCAACGAGCTAGTCAAGTAGAGGCATACTAGTGACACTCTGTTTGTCCATGTATTCATGCATGTACTAAATTTCCGGTTAATACAATTCTAGCATGAATAATAAACATTTATCATGGTATAAGGAAATATAAATAACAACTTTATTATTGCCTCTAGGGCATATTTCCTTCAGACTTCCACTTGCACTAGAGTCAATAATCTAGATTACACAGTAATGATTCTAACACCGATGGAGTCTTGGTGCTGATCATGTTTTGCTCATGAGAGAGGCTTAGTCAACAGGTCCGCAACATTCAGATCTATATGTATCTTGCAAATCTCTATGTCTCCCTCCTTGACTTGATCGCGGATGGAATTGAAGCGTCTCTTGATGTGCTTGGTTCTTTTGTGAAATCTAGATTCTTTTGCCAAGGCAATTGCACCAGTATTGTCACAAAAGATTTTCATTGGACCCGTTGCACTAGGTATGACACCTAGATCGGATACGAACTCCTTCATCCAGACTCCTTCATTTTCTTCTTCCGAAGTAGCTATGTACTCCGCTTTACACGTAGATCCCGCCACGACGCTTTGCTTAGAACTGCACCAACTTACAGCTCCACCGTTCAATATAAATACGTATCCGGTTTGTGACTTAGAGTCATCCAGATCAGTGTCAAAGCTTGCATCAACGTAACCATTTACGACGAGTTCGTTGTCACCTCCATAAACGACAAACATATCCTTAGTTCTTTTCAGGTATTTCAGGATGTTCTTGACCGCTGTCCAGTGATCCACTCCTGGATTACTTTGGTACCTCCCTGCTAAACTAATAGCAAGGCACACATCAGGTCTGGTACACAGCATTGCATACATGATAGAACCTATGGCTGAAGCATAGGGAATGACTTTCATTTTCTCTCTATCTTCTGCAGTGGTCGGGCATTGAGTCTGACTCAACTTCACACCTTGTAATACAGGCAAGAACCCTTTCTTTGCTTGATCCATTTTGAACTTCTTCAAAACTTTATCAAGGTATGTGCTTTGTGAAAGTCCAATTAAGCGTCTTGATCTATCTCTATAGATCTTTATGCCCAATATATAAGCAACTTCATCGAGGTCTTTCATTGAAAAACTCTTATTCAAGTATCCTTTTATGCTATCCAAAAATTCTATATCATTTCCAATCAACAATATGTCATCCACATATAATATTAGAAATGCTACATAGCTCCCACTCACTTTCTTGTAAATACAGGCTTCTCCAAAAGTCTGTATAAAACCATATTCTTTGATCACACTATCAAAACATTTATTCCAACTCTGAGATGCTTGCACCAGTCCATAAATGGATAGCTGGAGCTTGCACACTTTGTTAGCATCCTTTGGATTGATAAAACCTTCGGGTTGCATCATATACAACTCTTCTTCCAGAAATCCATTCAGGAATGCAGTCTTTACATCCATTTGCCAAATTTCATAATCATAAAATGCAGCAATTGCTAACATGATTTAGACGGACTTAAGCATCGCTACGGGTGAGAAGGTCTCATCATAGTCAACTCCTTGACCTTGTCGAAAACCTTTCGCAACAAGTCAAGCTTTGTAGACAGTAACATTACCGACAGCGTCAGTCTTCTTCTTGAAGATCCATTTATTCTCGATGGCTTGCTGATCAACAGGCAAGTCAACCAAAGTCCACACTTTGTTCTCATACAAGGATCCCATCTCAGATTTCATGGCCACAAGCCATTTTGCGGAATCTGGTCTCATCATCGCTTCCTCATAGTTCGTAGGTTTGTCATGGTCAAGTAACATGACCTCCAGAATTGGATTACCGTACCACTCTGGTGCGGATCTTACTCTGGTTGACCTACGAGGTTCAGTAGTAACTTGATCTAAAGTTACATGATCATCATCATTAGCTTCCTCACTAATTGGTGTAGTGGTCACAGGAACTGATTTATGTGATGAACTACTTTCCAATAAGGAAGTAGGTACAGTCACCTCATCAAGTTCTACTTTCCTCCCACTCACTTCTTTCGAGAGAAACTCCTTCTCTAGAAAGGATTCATTCTTAGCATTGAATGTCTTGCCTTCGGATCTGTGATAGAAGGTGTACCCAACAATCTCCTTTGGGTATCCTATGAAGACACATTTCTCCGATTTGGGTTCGAGCTTATCAGGTTGAAGCTTTTTCACATAAGCATCGCAGCCCCAAACTTTAAGAAACGACAGCTTGGGTTTCTTGCCAAACCACAGTTCATAAGGTGTCATCTCAACAGATTTAGATGGTGCCCTATTTAACGTGAATGCAACCATCTCTAAAGCATAACCCCAAAACGATAGCAGTAAATCAGTAAGAGACATCATAGATCGCACCATATCTAGTAAAGTACGATTACGACGTTTGGACACACCATTACGCTGTGGTGTTCCGGGTGGCGTGAGTTGCGAAAATATTCCGCAATGCTTCAAATGAAGACCAAACTCGTAACTCAAATATTCTCCTCCACGATCAGATTGTAGAAACTTTATTTTCTTGTTACGATGATTTTCCACTTCACTCTGAAATTCTTTGAACTTTTCAAATGTTTCAGACTTATGTTTCATCAAGTAGATATACCCATATCTGCTCAAATCATATGTGAAGGTTAGAAAATAACGATACCTCCGCCGCGAGCCTCAATGTTCATTGGACCACATACATCAGTATGTATGATTTCCAATAAATCTGTTGCTCGCTCCATTGTTCCGGAGAACGGAATTTTAGTCATCTTGCCCATGAGGCATGGTTTGCAGGTACCAAGTGATTCATAATAAAGTGATTCCAAAAGTCCATCAGAATGGAGTTTCTTCATGCGCTTTACACCAATATGACCCAAACGGTAGTGCCACAAATAAGTTGCACTATCATTATCAACTTTGCATCTTTTGGCTTCAATATTATGAATATGTGTTTCACTACTATCGAGATTCAACAAAAATAGACCACTCTTTAAGGGTGCATGACCATAAAAGATATTACTCATATAAATAGAACAACCATTATTCTTGGATTTAAATGAATAACCGTCTCACATCAAACAAGATCCAGATATAATGTTCATGCTTAACGCTGGCACCAAATAACAATTATTCAGGTCTAAAACTAATCCCGAAGGTAGATGTAGAGGTAGCATGCCGACCGCGATCACATCGACTTTGGAACTATTTCCCATGCGCATCGTCACCTCGTCCTTAGCCAATCTTCGCTTAATCCATAGTCCCTGTTTCGAGTTGCAAATATTAGGAACAGAACCAGTATCAAATACCCAGGCACTATTGCGAGCATTAGTAAGGTACACATCAATAACATGTATATCACATATACCTTTGTTCACCTTGCCATCCTTCTTATCCGCCAAATACTTGGGGCAGTTTCGCTTCCAGTGACCAGTCCCTTTTCAGTAGAATCACTCAGTCTTAGGCTTAGGTCCAGACTTGGGCTTCTTCACTTGAGCAGCAACTTGCTTGCTGTTCTTCTTGAAGTTCCCCTTCTTCCCTTTACCCTTTTTCTTGAAACTGGTGGTCATGATGACCATCAACACTTGATGCTCCTTCTTGATTTCTACCTCCGCATCCTTTAGCATTGCGAAGAGCTCGGGAATTGTCTTATCCATCCCTTGCATATTATAGTTCATCACGAAGCTCTTGTAGCTTGGTGGCAGTGATTGAAGAACTCTGTCAATGACACTATCATCAGGAAGATTAACTCCCAGCTGAGTCAAGTGGTTGTGGTACCCAGACATTCTGAGTATATGTTCATTGACAGAACTATTCCCCTCCACTTTGCAGCTGTAGAACTTATTGGAGACTTCATATCTCTCAATCCGGGCATTTGCTTGAAATAATAACTTCAACTCCTGGAACATCGCATATGCTCCATGACGTTCAAAACGACGTTGAAGTCCCGGTTCTAAGCCATAAAGCATGGCACACTAAACTATCGAGTAGTCATCAGCTTTGCTTTGCCAGACATTCTTAACATCATCAGTAGCATCTACAACAGGCCTGGCACCTAGCGGTGCTTCCAGGACGTAATTCTTCTGTGCAGTAATGAGGATAATCCTCAACTTACGGACCCAGTCCGTGTAGTTGCTACCATCATCTTTCAACTTAGCTTTCTCAAGGAACGCATTAAAATTCAAAGGAACAGTAGCACGGGCCATTGATCTACAATAACATAGACATGCAAAATACTATTAGTTACTAAAAGTTCAATTAATCATATTACTTAAGAACTCCCACTTAGATAGACATCCCTCCAATCTTCTAAGTGATCACGTGATCCAAATCAACTAAACCATGTCCGGTCATCACGTGAGATGGACTAGTTTTCAATGGTGAACATCACTATGTTGATCATATCTACTATATGATTCACGCTCGACCTTTCGGTCTCAGTGTTCCAAGGCCATATCTGCATATGCTAGGCTCGTCAAGTTTAACCCGAGTATTCTGCGTGTGCAAAACTGGCTTGCACCCGTTGTATGTGAACGTAGAGCTTATCACACCCGATCATCATGTGGTGTCTCGGCACGACGAACTTTTGCAACGGTGCATACTCAGGGAGAACACTTGTACCTTGAAATTTAGTGAGAGATCATCTTATAATGCTACCGCCGAACTAAGCAAAATAAGCTGCATAAAGGATAAACATCACATGCAATCAATATAAGTGATATGATATGGCCATCATCATCTTGTGCCTTTGATCTCCATCTCTAAAGCACCATCATGATCACCATCGTCACCGGCGCGACACCTTGATTTCCATCGTAGCATCGTTGTCGTCTCGCCAACTATTGCTTCTACGACTATCGCTCCCACTTAGTGATAAAGTAAAAACAATTACAGGGCAATTGCATTGCGTACAATAAAGTGACAACCATATGGCTCCTGCCAGTTGCCGATAACTCTGTTACAAAACATGATCATCTCATACAATAAAATTTAGCATCATGTCTTGACCATATCACATCACAACATGCCCTGCAAAAACAAGTTAGACATCCTCTACTTTGTTGTTGCAAGTTTTACATGGCTGCTACGGGCTGAGCAAGAACCGTTCTTACCTACGCATCAAAACCACAATGATTTTTCATCAAGTGTGCTGTTTTAACCTTCAACAAGGACCGGGCGTAGTCACACATGATTCAACTAAAGTTGGAGAAACTGACACCCGCCAGCCACCTATGTGCACAGCACGTCAGTAGAACCAGTCTCGCGTAAGCGTACGCCTAATGTCGGTCCGGGCCGCTTAATCCAACAATACCGCTGAATCAAAGTATGACATGCTGGTAAGCAGTATGACTACTATCGCCCACAACTCTTTGTGTTCTACTCATGCATATAACATCTACGCATAGACCTGCCTCGGATGCCACTGTTGGGGAACGCAGTAATTTCAAAAAATTTCCTACGCACACGCAAGATCCATCTAGGTGATGTATAGCAACGAGAGGGGAGAGTGTTGTCCACGTACCCTCGTAGACCGAAAGTGGAAGCGTTGTGACAACGCGGTTGATGTAGTCGTACGTCTTCATGATCCGACCGATCCTAGTACCGAAAGTACGGCACCTCCAACATCTGCACACGTTCAGCTCGGTGACGTCCCATGAACTCTAGATCTAGCTGAGGTCGAGGGAGAGTTTCGTTAGCACGACGGCTGATGATGGTGATGATGAAGTTATCGATGCAGGGCTTCGCCTAAGCACTACAACGATATGACCGAGGTGGAAATCTGTGGAGGGGGGCACCGCACACGGCTAAGACAGCTGTCAACTTGTGTGTCTATGGGGTGCCCCCTCCCCCGTATATAAAGGAGTGGAGGAGGGGAGGGTCGGCCATCTCTATGGCGCGCCCAAGGGGGAAATCCTACTCTCATGGCGATGAACAGCGAACTGTGGACCGTCACTGAGATTGGTCTTACCGATCTATGCAAGACGGCGGGAGTTGATGACATTCGCAAGTACACTCTTCTCAACCTCACGGCGAAGGACGTCACCTGCTCCTGTCTGTCTTGAAATCAGTTCAGGAACGTCATGCATCTGGACCATGCGAAGCTTATCTAGGACCGGCTCTCTGAGGTCTATGAAGGTCATCGAACCCGTCATGATCCTTGGTTTGAGGATTTCAAGGAATCGCTCAAATCGATGACATTCGAACCAGAATCATCATCCTCTACTCCATGCCTTATGGCAAAAAGTGTTGAGGTAACTGAATGCTACCTATCTGAGTCCAGTGATGAAGAATCTGGTGATGAATTTGGACCCAATTATGTCAAACTTGCTTCCCTTGCCACTAAACAACAAAGAGCCTTGGAAAGGGCTAACAACATGCTTAGTAAGAGCAATGATATGTTGAGTGAAGAAATGGATCAGTCACAAGCTTTGGCTGAAAGTCTTCAGAGCCTTCATTCTAAGTATGACTCCCTTCAAGATCAGCATAACTCTCTTTTGTCCGATTTTGAGAAGATAAGAGTGAGTTAGGAAGATCTTCAGAAGGAGCGTGATTCATTGCTTGCTCAACAAATCAGCGCTGCTCAGGAAGAATTTATTCCTCCCTGTTGGAAATGCATTGAACGAGAATCTCCTAATTCTTCACCTGAATGTTCAAATGCTTCTAATGTTACAAATTCTTCACCTGTCACTGCTATCACTAATTCCTCATCTGAGGACATTGCTAGTATCACTGACGATGCAGGGCTGAAGGAATTGTACATGACAGGCATGTACAAAAGCCTCAAAGGGCATCAGACCCTTTGTGATGTGCTTAAAAAGCAGATCCTCAACAGGAACCCTAGGAAAGAGGGTATTGCCTTTGAGAGGAAACTCAATGCTGATGGTACATATTGGAAGCCTGAGCAGTACCCCAAAACCTCATGGGTTGCTGCAAAGGGACCTCCAGTTGATCCATCTAATTTATCTGGCTATATATGTGAATCTTCTCATTCTTCTGATGAGTCATTTGACTCCAACTATAAACTGTTCAAAAATCAGAATGGTGAAGTATTTGCTAGATATGTTGGCACTAACTGCAGGAATGGTTCCCCTATGAAGAAAATCTGGGTTCCCAAAAGGTGCCTTGAAAGTCTTCAGGTGAATGTCCTCATGACACCACCTGTGAAGAAAAGGAACCCCAGATCAAATTCTTCATATGGATCCAAGTCCTCATACAGACCAAATTCCTCAAGGGGATCAAATTCCTCACATGGATCAAAGTCCTCATATGAACATCATCGTGCTAACAACTCTGTTTCGCAGGGAAGAGCCAAGGGCTATGAATATGAGAATTATTCTTCAAAATATTATGTTCATAAGTCCTCGAAGAATTTCTCTGCTTATTCATATGCTTATCCTAACCCCTCTTATGTGAAACGTAATGGTTTGGCCGCTATGCCACCATTCTCATATGGAGCTCGCAGAGTGATGAACTCTTTGCCACCCCTTCAGATGTGGGTGGTGAAGAAAAAGAACTAATCTCTTCTACAGGGTCAGGTCTCCAGACGTACGGTAAACGTCTGAAGAATTTGCTGGGGACCTAACAAAATGCCTGAAAGGACGCAGGCTAACCATGATGAAATGAACTTTCATTTCACACGTCCTCCCTCTGCTTTATATGTCCTACTGCTTGATGAAATTGATCTGATGAATTGTGATATCATATTCTTCACTGCTGAAGTATATGAGGTCGTAAGTTGCACTAATTCATCTGCAGGATGATCAACCCAAAGCCACTGAGTGGGTACTTAATAGTGGATGTACAAATCACATGACTGGTGAAAGGAATCTGTTGATGGATGCTCCCTTATCGTCATCACATCTGAAGCATATCATCTTCGCTAACAAAAGCAAAAGTCAGGTATTGGGTCTAGGTAAGGTTGCTATCACAAAGGATCGACACATGGACAAAGTCATGCTTGTTGAGTCCTTAGGATACAACCTTATGTCTGTCTCAATGCTTTGTGATTTTGATATGGTTGTTGTCTTTGGCAAATATCGTTGTGTTGTGATTATGGAAGCTGACAAATCCAAAGTCTTCAAAGGCTTTAGGAGAGGAGAGTTGTATATTGTTGATTTCTCTGCAGATTCACAACCAGCCGTGTGCCTACTTGCAAAAGCTTCAGAAGGATGGCTATGGCATCGACGACTTGGTCATGCAGGCATGAGGAATTTGCACACGCTTGCGAAGAAGAAGCATGTCATTGGCATTGAGAATGTCAAATTCCTCAAGGATCACTTATGCGGTGCCTGTGAAGCAGGAAAAATGACCAAGGCCAAGCATCCAGCAAAGACCATCATGACCACTACTCGACCATTCGAATTGCTTCACATGGATCTCTTCGGTCCTAATCACTACTCCTCTGTTTCAAATGAAGCATCTCAATATGGCTTTGTTATTGTTGATGATTACTCTCGTTACACATTGGTACACCTTGTCTCTTACAAAAATGAAGTGCAGGAAGTCTTCAAACGATTTTCCTCGAGGGCTTCAACCAACTTTGGTGTGAAGATCAAGCACATCAGAAGTGAAAATGGCACTGAGTTAAAGAATTCGGGTCTCGATGACTATCTTGATGAACTTGGTATTACTCATGAGTTATCTGCTCCTTATACTCCTCAACAGAATGGCGTCGTGGAGTGCAAGAACAGGACTCTTGCTGAGATGGCTCGCACTATGCTCGATGAGTACAAAACCCCTCGTCGTTTCTGGGTTGATGCAATTGATACTGCGTGCCACATCATCAACAGGGTATATCTTCACAAATTCTTCAAGAAGACTGCCTATGAACTCCTCACTGACAAGAAACCCAATGTGAGTTATTTCAAAGTCTTCGGTGCTAAATGCTGGATTAGAGATCCTCATCACAACTCAAAATTTGCACCAAAAGCACATGAAGGTTTTATGCTTGGTTACGGAAAGGACTCGCACACCTACAGAGTTTTCAACAATGTTCTTCACAAGATTGTTGAAACTGTAGATGTGCGGTTCGATGAAACTAATGGCTCGCAAAGAGAGCACCTACCTTCTGTGTTAGATGAACTAGCACCTGAGGATTCTATCAAGCACAAGGCTACTGAAGATGTCATTCCTACTGAAGAATCTGCTGAAGAATTCATTCCAGAACATGAAGAACGTCGAGCTGATGCACCTGAAGAAAATGCTGAGGAAATTGATGCTGAAGAAAATGCTGATCAAATTCCTCAACAACAACCAGCTCACCCTCGCATTGCAAAATAAGTGCAAGTGGAGAAGATCATCGATGACATTAGGGCACCAGGTCCTCTCACACGCTCAAAAGCTTCACACCTATCTAACTTTTGTGGGCACTTTGCTTTTGTCTCTATCATAGAGCTCGCTAAGGTAGATGAGCCTGAGTGGATTCAGGCCATGCAAGAAGAATTACATCAGTTCAAGCTCAACAACGTCTGGAAATTAGTCGATCGTCCCGATCCTTGCAAACATAACATCATTGGCACAAAGTGGATCTACCGCAACAAGCAAGATGAAAATGGTGTTGTGGTGAGGAATAAGGCACGACTAGTAGCTCAAGGCTACACACGGGTCTTCAAATTCGTCAACAGCGCAATGGCATATTCATATCTCAGGAGAAATACCTCAAGGATGTCCTGAAGAAATTCGGCATGCAAGATTGCAAAGGCATCAAAATTCCTATGCCCACAAATGGTCAACTATGCACTGATGAAAATGGTATTGACTTCGATCATAAGGTATACCGCTCCATGATTGGCTCTTTATTGTACTTATGTGCATCTAGGCCAGATATAATGCTTAGTGTTTGCATGTGCGCCCGATTTCAAGCTGCACCGAAGGAATCACACCATAAGGCTGTGAAGCATATTCTTCGATATCTAGCCCACACACCAACACTAGGATTATGGTATCCCAAGGGCTCGGATTTTGATCTCATTGGATATTCTGACTCTGACTACGCTGGTGATCGTGTGGACCGCAAGTCAACATCTGGTACTTGTCATTTCCTGGACGATCCTTGGTCTGTTGGTCCTCGAAGAAACAGAACTGCGTATCACTGTCTACTGCTGAAGTTGAGTACATTGCTGCTGGTTCTTGCTGTGCTCAACTGCTATGGATGAAGCAAACACTCAAGGACTATGGCATCAACGTGAAGAATGTGCCACTCCTCTGTGACAATGAGAGTGCCATCAAGATTGCTCACAACCCAGTTCAGCACTCGAAGACCAAGCACATTCAGATTCGTCATCATTTTCTTCGTGATCATGTGTTGAAGGGCGACATTTCTACTCATGCTAGTGTCCAATGTTACTTATGCATAATGCATGTTCATGACCATTGTTGCTCTCTAGCTGGCCGCTTCTCAACCTATTTGCTAGCCTTTGCCTGTACTAAGTGGGAATTCTGCTTGTACATCAAAAACCTTGAACCCTAGTTATTCCATATGAGTCCACCATACCTACCTATATGCGGTATTACCCTGCCGTCCTAAGTAAATTTGCATGTGCCACCTCTAAAAAACTTCAAATAAATATCCTTTTTGTGTGCCTCGGTCGTTCATGGAAAGATAGGAGGTGGTCGGTATCTTCCATGCTAAGCGGGTTATTCACAGGTCGTGTGTTTATTTACTCGCCATAGCACGAGAAAAGGGCGGTAATAGGGATGCCCAGCCCCAAACTGCAAAAAGAATAGATCTCTCAAATAATCAAACAAAAGCTCCCAATGGAGTCAAAAGCTTTACTTCTGTCGCTTGGGAACTGCCACTAGCGTGCTTAACATGGAAGATATTGATAAGTGATAGTCGTGAAGTAAATGATAAGGGTGCATTTCTCAAAATATCATTTACCTATGTTTTAAAAACATGAGCTCTAGCACCTCTGCAAATCACTGCGTCCTTTTGCGAAGGGACTTTCTATTTACTTTTATGTTGTGTCATCACCCTCTAAAATAAGCGCCAGAACCTGAGAGCACTGTTATCATGCTGATGCATTGTGTGTAGCTAATGTTGGGTGCATCATGGCTGGATTGTTTCTACCATGAATTACAATGTTTAGTCGCTGCTTGAACTTTGGAGCTGCTCTGCATTTATGTTTTGCGGTCTCAGAAATGGCTAGCGAGATACCACTATTGTCATATTATATCATGGTTGTTTTGATAACTTGTTGCTGTTTGAGATATCTTATTATGCTCGCTAGTTCATTATGTCATTAATATGAGTTAATATAATTTTTAAGAGCTATTGTCGGCATGGTTAGTTATAATGTTGGCTGAAAACTCGGGTGCTGTTTAAGCTTATTTATGCAAACAAGAGCAAAAGAGTTTGTAAATTTTTTCCGTTTTCACTTTCAGTTTATCAACCAAATTGCTTGAGGACAAGAAAAGGTTTAAGCTTGGGGGAGTTGATACGTCTCCAACGTATCTACTTTTCCTAACGCTTTTCCTCTTGTTTTGGACTCTAATTTGCATGATTTGAATGAAACTAACCCTGGACTGATGCTGTTTTCAGCGGAACTACCTTGGTGTTGTTTTTGTGCAGAAATAAAAGTTCTCGGACTGGAACGAAACTTTGCGAGGATTTTTTTACATCAATAAAGAGAATTTCTGGAGCCAAGAGCCACCGGAGGGGGGCACCTGGGGGGGCACAACCCACCAGGGCGCGCCTGCCCTCCCAGGCACGCCCAGGTGGGTTATCGCCACCTGGTGGCCCCGCAGACCCTAAAACCAACGCTATAAAATCACATATTTCCAGAAAAAAATCAGGGAGAAAGAATTATTGCGTTCCACGAGACGGAGCCGCCGTCACCTCCTGTTCTTCATCGGGAGGCTAGATCTGGAGTCCGTTTGGGGCTCCGTTGAGGGGGATCTTCGTTCTTCGTCATCACCATCCCTTCTCCTTCGCCAATTCCATGATGCTCCCCACCAGGAGTGAGTAATTCCTTTGTAGGCTCGCTGGTCGGTGAGAAGTTGGATGAGATTCATCATGTAATCGAGTTAGTTTTGTTAGGGCCTTATCCCTAGTATCCACTATGTTCTGACATTGATGTTGCTATGACTTTGTCATGCTTAATGCTTGTCACTTTGGGCCTGGGTGCCATGATTTTAGATCTGAAACGTTTATGTTATCACAATTATATCCATGTTCTAGATCCGATCCTGCAAGTTATAGTCACCTACTACGTGTTATGATCCGGCAACCCCGAAGTGACAATAGTCGGGACCACTCCTGGTGATGACCGTATTTTGAGGAGTTAATGTATTCACCGTGTGTTAATGCTTTGTTCTGGTTCTCTATTAAAAGGAGGCCTTAATATCCCTTAGTTTCCAATTGGACCCCATTGTCATGGGAGGGTATCTACATCAAGAACACCGCCACTCATCATTGCCACGAGGTCGTCTTCGACATCGACCACTTCACCATTTTGACAACCTAACCGTAAGCAAGAACGGTAACCTCCATATCACCTCGGTATCGTGGTATCCCTTCATTGTACATTCTTGCCATTACATTGTTAACCCCTTAGCCCATTTTGCGTCACTTGCCTATCGAGACTAGCCTTTGAGTATTGCCGGCAACGTTACTTGTGCACATTAGTGACCCGTACCTCCCATTGCATACATACCATATCATATTGGTATCATCTTGGTATCATATCATCCCTTGTGTCATAAGATTGTTCCCGCATATACACAATTGCTATCTTGGTTTGTGCATTTCGCATAAGTGGCCATATAAAAAAAACAAGAATAAGCTTTTAAGCAAAAGGGAAAAGTGAGCAAAGAGCTTGTAAGCCAGAGCCATAGCATCGCCACATTGCATACATACTACCATATTGATCATCTTGGATCATCGTGTGCGAAACACCGGAACATCATACACATATCATACTTGGGATAGAAAGCTCATACATTTTGCATCTTCTAGGTTGTGCACAAGTGTCGTATCCGCCTATTGAGCAATCGTGCTAGCGTCTCTCTTGAGTTCTGCAACACGAGCGTTTTCCGTGGATTCCACATTTTGTGCTCATTCCTTGGTTGCACGACCCCATTTATCTATCCGTGTGTGTGTTTCTGTGTGCCACATATTGCTATTGGTCTACTTGTTTCACTTGCGAATTTGTGAATCTTTTCCAACTTTATTGACTCTTGCTAACATTTTGCATCAAATTTTTGTGCCACTATCCTCACCGAGCTCCACCATAAGCTTTACTTGATAGGTGTGAGTGAACAAGTCCAGTACCAATTCCACTATTATTTCATCTCACATTGAGTGAAACGGGATACATCCTCAACTTTGGGAAAAGGTAACTTGGTATTGTTTATCTCATTTCCTACTCACATTTTCTCGAGTCTTGTGATGGATAGGCAAGGCATTTCATCTCCGGTCTTCCACGACAACGACAACGCGAACAACTATATCACCAAAACATCCATCTTCGGACTACAACGAGAAATGCAAGGCATTGAGCGACTCGCCATCGACATTCGCCAAAACGAAGCAAGGATACGGGACTACCTCGACACCAAGTTGGCCGAACAAAGGGATCAAGTACGAGACATGGTGGCCAACTACAAGTCTTCTTCCCCTTCGTCATCTTCGAGGCGGCGACGCTCAAGTGGCCAATCTTCGAAATGTCATCGAGCTCAAGCACTACAACACCATCAAGATGAAGATGCTCGCGATGCGTACACCTACAAGTCCCAAAAAGCTCTACATCAAGCTACGACCAAACTTCATGAGCACAAGAGAAGACCGCGAGACAAGCACCAACAATATGGAACTACGACTACTACCACCACTTCGGCATCTTCGCCAAGTGTTATCAAGGCATCTTCGCCTTTGGACGTACGGCATCTTCGCCTACCTCCGACGAGTACGCCTACATCGGCCTTCATGCATGACGACGGTGACGAGATGATCAAGCATGGGATTTTCCCTTTGGTCATGGAGGAGAGTGATGATGTGCCATCTTCGGCCTTCATCCACGATGAGAGCGATGATGTGCCATCTTCGGCCTTCATCCACTATGAGAGCGATGATGTGCCATCTTCGGCCTTCATCCATGGCGACGACGACAACGAGATGGTTGAGCATGGGATTTTCCCTTCGACCACGACGACGTATGATGACTTGAGTGACTTGTGCCACCATATTGAGAGTGAGAGTGACTTCACCACTAGCCCCATATATGATGAGTTGCCACAATTCCGATGTGAGGAGAGCCACAACCCCCACCACTTGAGTGAGATGAGTGACTCCACCATATGTGACATTGAGTGCACCTACCTTGAGGGAGTGAGTGAGCCACCATCACATAGAGAGAGTGAGGAAGTTGATAGGGCACGTGAGGCCATTTGCATTTCTAACAACTTGACCTCTACCTCTATTGTGTCTTCTCATTTGGTGCTAGGTCCCATATATGATGATGCGCCGATCCGCGACGACTTCGTCCTTCCTATGGACAAGACGATGGCCATGGTGGACTATGATGCACCCCCTACATGGTTCCATCATGATGATGACGTTGACCACGCTTTGGTCTTTCCCACCTCACCTACACCACTTGAGTGGAACGAGAAAGGTAACATAGGTGAAGGTTATGCTCTTGTCCCCCTAGTGGACGTTCTTGACATTGATTTCTTGCATGATGTTGCTCCACCTATTACCATGCTTCATGCTAGTGTGATTTCCCCATGCGATGATTTACCCATTTATGATGAGTTTGAGGATTTCCATGTGGAGTCTATTAGTCGTGATGCCATGTTACATAGGATATCATGTGAAAATTCTTTTGGACACATCATGTTTGACAATCTGTTTGACTTGTCATGTGCTATGCATGAGATCAACAATATGTCATATTTGCAATCTCTTCATAGTGACTATGCATATGCCATCAACATCAACCCAATTTGCACATATGGCATAGATGATAAGCCCATGGTTATTGGCATTTGTTTTTCTTGTAATGATATGGATATGCTCCCTTTGCACCATTTATCTCATATGCCATGCCATGACCACCTAGCTTCGGATATGCATTGTTTTGGATGTTGTCCATTTTGTCCATATGATGTTTCCAATATTGCTCATGAGGAGTCCCCCATAGTTTCCTCATCCATGTTAGGAGATTTTGATCCATGCCATCCATTGCATGATCCCAATAATTATGTGCACAATATGCTCCCCATGAATCATAATGATATTGTTGTGCCATATACTTGCATTCTAAATTTGTGTCCCCATCGTTTCATACATAACAACTATTCTTTCATGATGGATGACATGTTCTTATACCATGCATCAAATTTCTTTGACCAATGCTTATCTTGTGCTAACTCACACATGCACATACACACCATGATGGATGATGTGTACATTTACCACGAACACAATTTCTTTGGTTTGTCGCTCTTTTGTGTAGGTACCCACGAATACTTGTCAACCTCGTAATCCCACGAGTTGACAAAACGAGCTCTAGAGAGCAATGATGACTTTGGATCCCATGGATTTCCTTTCCCACCGCTCTCTTCACGCAAATACTTCGCACATTCTTTCTACACGGCTCTCACATGGTTATGGGTTATTGTCAATTACATATTATATGCCCATATTGCCATGTTCACTTTGCATGATATACTCATTTCTATGCCTCTGCCATGCATTTGTGACCCATGCTTTGCATTACACATGATGATTGATTCTACTACTTGTATGTGTATTTGCAAGCTTGGTGGAGATATTGCTTGTTATTGCCATGTTCCATTTATGCCACATTCCTATGATGATACTATGATCTTGCTTTGTCTTCGTGCTTGCGATATGCCATGTGCATTGCCTATGCTTACTACTTGCACACATGACATGATTGCCATGATTTCCTCTAGTGGGTTGCATCTTCGCTCCACTAGTTGGCACGACTTGATTGCTATGCTTTCTCATGTTGCATCCAATTCTTGGATTACTTGCTACTATCACAAGTTTGGTTGCAACAATGTCATTACTTCACATATGCCTATGCCTACTATTTTCTCTCATGACTTGATTGCCTCGCACATGTTGCAAAATTGCTATATCATTTGTCTTGATTGCATCACTTTCTTCACAACACCATATGCACATTATGCTTGGATTGTCTTAAACTTGCCCCATGTGTTTAGGCATTTCATTTCTCTTGGTGTTGTGAATGATTCTTATGCCTACCATAGACCATTTGTCGAGCGCTTTATGCATGTTTGCTATGATCTTGAGGTCGATGCTTGCTATCGTGTCAAACATATTTGCATCACTACCTCACATTTCCATGCTTGTTGCCATGATGTCTTTGCTTGAGCTCAATTTATGTTCTTACATGCCATGTCACACTCCCTTGTCACACCATATCCTATGCTTGATGACGACACTTGTTTGGTGAACCACCTCTTGAATGCTTGGTTTTGCACTACCGCTAACCACATTTGTTTTTCCAAGTAGTTGTTGTCCTTACTCCTTTTGAAGGAATCACAAGACGGTGCGACATTGGAGAGTGCCCATTTCGAGCTTGGAGATGATGAGTCCTTGGTGATGCACTCTCCTTCTCATGGTGATGACGATCACGATCCGTGGACGGATCTCTCCCAGGGGGAGGAGATAATGCGGAGCATCCCTCGGCCATCACCATGGACGTCATACCACCACCGCAAGCACCTCGTGGACCAATGACAAGAGCACGTGCACGCAACATCGAGAACGAGGTCACTTCTTTCCTCTTCGAGTTTCGTTTGGTTTCACATGAGAATGAGGTTCTACCTCAAAGAGATATGCTATGCATTCATAGGTACTTCCGAGATGATTGCGAGGAAGCACGGAGTGAAGCACCAACTTCACCGGAGACCCAAGAGGAAGGAGAGGGAGAAGAGCGCGAAGCTACGGAGGCCTCGGACCCGTCCGGGTGCCCGGCCACCAGCCGCCGGCCGGCCAAGGCCCTGGCCACCCGGGTGCCCGACCAGGAGGCCCCGGGTGCCCGGCCCTTCCCGCCTGGGCGCTGGAGCTGCCCACCCCGGGTGCCCGGGTCGCCACCCCCGGGTGCCCGGCCCCTGCCAGCCCCACTCCGGGTGCTTGGGCCATCACCCCCGGGTGCCCGGTCTCCTCATGGGCGTGGCCTAGCCCCCCACCGGGTGCCCGAGCTCTCAACCCCCGGGTGCCCGACCCTCTACAGCGCCCTGGCCAAGGCTCCCTGACCGGCCCAGGTGCCCGGCCCTTCGGCCCCGGGTGCCCGGCCGCCTACCACCGCACCACCTCCGGGTGCCCGGGCCCTTTTACCCCGGGTGCCCAGACCGATCAGATTGCCTGCGTGCAAGTTGGGCCTTTTTGCCCTTGTAACCCTCTCCCCCTCGAACTTCGTCCCTAAACTATAAGTACCCCCCCACCTAGCTCATTAGAGAGGATAGCAAAGTAGATGATAGACATTTGTGAGCTTTGCTCCATGGATCCACTCCACTAGGAGATCAAGACCTCCTCTTGGAGTGACCAAACTCAAGACCCCCTTGAGGGAAGGATCTACCTAGATCATCAAGCCCTCATCTCCTTCACAGGATTTGGGATGAACTCTACCATGTATCTTGTTTCCCTTTGATTGTTCATGTACCTTGTGGATCTTGTGTGTTTGTTGGTCTAGTGGATGTGTGATTGGACTTGTTCTTGAGTGTTCCTCTTGTTTTCCCTCTTGTGTTCATCTTGTTCTCGGGGATTCCCCCTCCAATTCGTGAAAGATCTCCACTTAGGGTTCCACCCTACAACATATTGTGTTGCACTAAGACGTACACAGTGCACTGCCTGACGAAACTTGGATCTGACGGCTGCACGAATGGTGGAACGCTACGCGCGATCAGCCGGTTGATTCTAATCAATTTCTTTCCCATAAACATTGTGACGGTGGAATAAAGAGTAAAATGCATCGGAAGTCATTGTTTTTCTGCCGTGTGCTCACTTTGGTCAACGTACTTAGGGATACATGCAATACCGTCACTATATATGACAAGACGTGATTATACGGTCACTGTAGCGCGTATTGAGCTCGTACACCGCATGTTGACCACGTGTTGACCAGTCGACCGCGCCACGTGGCAGGGAGTAGCTGTTTGCGCGTCCGTTTTGTAGAGAACCCCCCATGTCCTTGGAAATGGATCAAATCCCCTTGCCTGTTCGTCTTCGTTACCACTGAAGCAGAGGGTGCGCGCAGGGGAGAGGGAGGCGATCGTCGCGGCGCACCAGCTCATCGGCGCCGGACGTGCCGGGGAGGGTGGAGACGTGCGGTTCGTCAACCCCTATTCGTCGGGGAGGGCGCATAGTGTTGGGGAACGTAGCATGCAATTTCAAAATTTTCCTACAGTCTCGCAAGATCTATCTAGGAGATGCATAGCAACGAGAGGAGAAGAGTGTGTCCACGTACCCTCGTAGACCGAAAGTGGAATCGTTAGGTTAATGTGGTTGATGTAGTCGAATGTCTTCACGATCAAACCGATCTAGTACCGAACGTACAACACCTCCGAGTTCAGCACACGTTCAGCTCAATGACGTCCTTCGAACTCTTGATCCAGCAGAGGGTCGAGGGAGAGTTTTGTCAGCATGACGGTGATGGTGATGTGATCCGCACAGGGCTTCGCCTAAGCACTACGATGCTATGACCGGAGGAGAAAACTGTGGAGGGGGGCACCGCACACGGCTAAGAGAACAACTGTTGTGCTTTGGGATGCCCTGCCTCCGTATATAAATGAGGAGGGGAGGAGGCGGCCGACCTAGAGGGGGCGCGCCAACGGGGGGAGTCCTACTAGGACTACACTCCTAGTAGGATTCGGCCCCCCTCTTTTTCCTTTCTCATCGGAGGGAAAAAGGAAGGAGAGGGAGAGGGAGACGGAAAGAGGAAAGAGGGTCGCGCCCCCTTCCCCTTTGTCCAATTCGGACTCCCTTGGGGGGGCGCAACCCTGCGGGCTCCCCTCTCTTTCTCCCCTATGGCCCATGAAGGCCCATTACTTCCTCGGGGGGTTCCGATAACCCCTCGGTACTCCGATAAATATCTGAAACGATCCAGAACCATTCCGGTGTCCGAATATCATCATCCAATATATCAATCTTTACCTCTCGACCATTTCGAGTGTAACACCCTCGATGCGACTATAGCTCCCACGTGTAGAGGCACGACTTAGAGACATAATCGCATTGAAGGCATATGTCGCAAGTGAGGTAATCTTCACACAACCCATGTAATACATAAGGGAAAGAGGTACATAGTTGGCTTACAATCGCCACTTCACACAATTACATGAATAAACATTACATCAATCAAATACACTCATGGTCCGACTACGGAACCAAAATAAAAGAACCCCAAATGCGACAAAGGTCCCCGATCAACCCCAACTGGGCTCCACTACTGATCAACTAGAACGAAACAACACAAAGGACAAGATCTTCATCGAGCTCCTCCTGAGCTTGGTTGCGTCATCTGCATGGTCTCATCGGCACCTGCAAGCTGGTTTTGGAAGTATCTGTGAGCCACAGGGACACAGCAATCTCGCACCCTCGCGATCAAGACTATTTAAGCTTATGGGTAAGGTAAAGGTATGAGGTGGAGCTGCAGCAAGCGACTAGCATATATGGTGGCTAACATACGCAAATGAGAACGAGAAGAGAAGGCAAAGCATGATCGATAAAAGTATGATCAAGAAGTGATCCTAGACTACCTACGTCAAGCATAACTCCAGCAACCGTGTTCACTTCCCGGACTCCGCCGGAAAGAGACCATCACGGTTACACACGCTGTTGATTCATTTTAATTAAGGTCATGTTTAGGTTTTCTACAACCGGACGTTAACAAATTCCCATCTGCCCATAACCACGGGCACGGCTTTCGAAAGTTCAAATCCCTGCAGGGGTGTCCCAACTTAGCCCATCACAAGCTCTCACGGTCAACGAAGGAATAGACCTCCACCCGAGATGTTCCGATCAGACTCGGTATCCCGGTACAACAAGACATTTCGGCAGGGTAAAACTAAACCAGCAACACCGCCCGATGCGCCGACATCCTGATGGGAGCTGCACATATCTCGTTCTCAGGGCAACACCAGATGAGACATCCTACGAGTAAAACCAGTCCTCAAGTTTCCCCGAGGTGGCCCCGCAGTCTACTCAGTTCGGACCAACACTTAGACAAGCACTGGCCCGGGGGGGTTAAAATAAGATGACCCTCGGGATGCGCGACTCCCAAGGGAAAGGTGGTAGGTTGTTAGTGCAAATGGTAAAACCAATGTTGGGCATTGCTGGAAGAGCTTTACTTAAGGCGAACTATCAAGGGGTTCCCATTATAGCCCAACCGCGTGAGGAACGCAAAATCCGGGAACATAACACCGATATGACGGAAACTAGGGCGGAAAGAGTGGAACAAAACACCAGGCATAAGGCCGAGCCTTCCACCCTTTACCAATTATATAGATGCATTAATTAAATAAGATATATTGTGATATCCCAACAAGTAAACATGTTCCAACAAGGAACGGCCTCCAATCTTCACCTGCAACTAGCAACGCTATAAGAGGGGCTGAGCAAAGCAGTAACATAGCCAATCAACGGTTTGCTAGGACATGGTGGGTTAGAGGTTCAACATGGCAATTGGGAGGCTGACAAGCAAAAGGTAGGCATCGTAGCATTGGCATAGCAAAAGAGCGAGCAAACTAGCATAGCAAAGATAGTAGTGATTTCGAGGGTATGATCATCTTGCCTGAAATCCCGCAAGGAAGAAGAACGAGTCCATGAAGAAGACAAACGAACGTAGACGAACGGGTCCTCACAAACACGACGTTGTCGGAAACAACCCGAAGAAGCACACCGGAAAGAAGCAAACAACATAGTAAACAACCAACACATCAACATGGCATGATGCACAATCGAGTATGATGCATGTCCGGTTTAATGAAGCATGGCATGGCAAAGTGCACAAACAATCCTAAAAATTAAGTGGAGCTCAATATGCATCGGGATGCATATTGACGGAACACCACAACCATTATTTAGTTCTCTCTCGTTTATGCACCCAACAATATTAAATGTTGATTAACATGGCAAGGGGTGAAGCGGATGAATACTACCTATCTAGGCAAATTTAAATTAGGCCGGAACAACGAACAACAATTCTGGTAAATCCCCATAGCATATTTTAGATTTGGTACTGTTCTGCCCTAAACAATATTTTAGAGTTGTTAAACATGCAAGATGAGGCCACCATGTAAAACTAGACATAATTCTACCCCATTTACATATAAAGTTTATTAAAATCGGAGTTACGGTTATTAAGTTATGAATTAAATCATTTTAGCATGGCATAGGGGCAAATTTAATCAAACATCATTTTAAACATTTTGAACATAGATGAAAGTTGGATATTATTAATCTACAAAAAATTCTGAGCAAGTTTCATATATAAAACATTTTAATCCGATGCACGGTTCATGAGTTATTAAATGCATGAACATGAGGGTCTAATCTGCAAAACTGCAATCTCCGGAAAAATAGCTAAATTCGTAGAACTGGGAAAAACATGGCACGGGCCGCATCTAGGGCAAGCCCAACAGTAGAAGGAAAAAAACAAGAGGAGGGGCGCTGCGGGTATAGCTCACCCAGTGGGCCTCGGCCCGGTCGGAGGAAGAGGCAGGCCGAGGCGGCCGGCTGGGCCTGATGCGGAGCTGCGCTGGGCCGGGAAGCTGACAGGGCCCATGAGGCGCTGGGCATTCTCCTCCTCGATCCAGCCTGGATCGAGGGAGGCAGGGGGGCGGCGGTGGTGGCTCGATCCGGCGACGGGGATGGCCGGAGCCGCGGCGGGCGGCGCCGGATCTGAAAACAGGCGGCGGTGGCGGTCCTCCTCGGGCTCGGATCGAGGCCGCAGGAGTCCGAGACGGTGGCGGGGATACGAATACGGTTGCTACGGCGCGGCGGCATGAGTGCTCGACGGCGGCCGGCGATGGCGGTGGCGGTGCCGGTCGGTGGTAGAGCGGGGCGGCGGGCGCCGGTGGACAGGAGGACGAAGGCGGCGCCTCCCGGGCGGCGGCGCGAGGAGATGGGCCTGCGCGGGCCAGATCTGGGCCCCGCGGGCCGGCGGCGAAGTGGGGCGGCGCGCAGGCTGAGGTGGCGGCGTCTGATTGGAGGGGGAGCGGCGGCGGGGTGACGTGGCGGCCTGCTATTGGCCAGAGCGACGTGGTTGGAGGCGGTGGACGCGTCCGGCGGCGGAGTGGACATGTCCGGCGGCGCTGAGGAAGGAGTTTTAGGGTTTCGGGGAAAAGATCCGAGAACGAAAATGAAGGGATCTATTTATAGAGGTAGAGGGAGCTAGGAAGCTCCAAATGAGGTGCGGTTTTCGGCCACGCGATCGTGATCGAACGACCGAGATGATGGAGAGGGTTTAGGTGGGTATTGGGCCAAATTGGAGAGGTGTTTGGCTGCAACACACACGACGCCTTCTCGGTCCCTCGGTTAACCGTTGGAGTATCAAACGAAGTCCAAATGGTACGAAACTTGACAGGCGGTCTACCGGTGGTAAACCAAGGCCGCCTGGCAAGTCTCGGTCCAATCCGGAAATGTTTAATCCCCACACACAAAAGAAAGGTAGAAATGACCACCAGAGGAGAACGAAGCGCCGGATTGCAAAACGGACAACGGGGAAAATGCTCGGACGCATGAGACGAACACGTATGCAAATGAAATGCACATGATGACATGATATGCAATGCATGACACGCAAGCAATGACAAGGCAACACCAGCGAATAACTGAACGACAGCTGGCACATCGGTCTCGGGGCGTTACAACACTCCACCACTACGAGAGGATCTCGTCCCGAGATCTAGAATGGCACCGAAGGGAAAACGGAGGAGAAAGAGAAGAGGGAAACTAAGTTGCTTCTTTGACAAACGAGTGAAACCAAGAACCTTGCAAGGTTGAACAAATTCGAGAAAAGAATACAAAGAAGGTGAACTAGGTCGAAAACACTCCATTAGAAACGAGGGGCAAAGAGCATTGCGAAAACCTTGAGGTTGAAGGAAAGATATATATATATAGAGAAAACACTCCGGTTTAAGACAAGATAGAGAAGGAATAAGACTGATATAATTTGGACAGCATTCTGGTTCAGAAGGGATGCAAAATTTGATAAGATGAGAGAGCCCGAAAGAAAACACGACACTCCGGTTGAATGGATAAGCAAAGAAAAGAATACTATCATGACAAAACAAGAAGATGGGTAGAAGAGAGCAACATCACAATGCCTCCGGAACAAAAGAATAGAAGATAGATAGTTGAGATATGGGAATGGAGAAGAAAATGCCAACTTCTACCACAAAAGAGCTTGAGAAGGCATCCTTAGGAGAAGGGTCGAACGGAGTTGTTGTGAAAACCCACAACGGAAATAATAAGCTTGATATGGTCTTATGGAATACAACTCAAATTATGAGGTGACAACCTGCCAAACAAGATTGGATTGATAAGAACAAGAAGACGAGAAACTATTTCACCGAGAGGATAAAGAAGAACTTGGGTCCTTTATAAACAACATAGATAGCAACAAGCCATCGGGAAGGCTTTAGGTGAAGTATAACCCAAGATAACTCCAATGGCAAGATTGATGAATTTAAAATACCTCATTCTTAATAACATGTGAATCGTGAAACATGAACTCAAATTATCAAGAATTACATAATACCACCTCTATTGATACGGAAGGAATAATTGCACTCCGGATTGCAAGATGAAGAAACTTAAGCTCCTTAGAAAAGAATCTTGATGAGCACTTCGAGAAGGAATTTAAATCCTTGATGAACCATCATGTAGAACCTCCATAAAGAACTCCGGTAAACAAAAGAATAAAAAGAAAGAGGAATTGAAAGCACAAGGTGAATCCTTGCAATGATTTAGATGGATCTCCGTGATAATTAGAGCTTGGAACTCCGGGAAAGAAAAGATGAAACAATTGAAACCAAGAATTTTGATGAGGCTCCGAAATAAAGAATTAATCACTTGGATGAACAAAAATAAGAATTACGTTATGCGTATCCTTCACAAATTAAATTGATGACAAACAATGGATTTGGCACACTACTTATTCTTGTAGAAAGGATTAAGAGAGATATAGTGCAAGCTTGGGAAAGTCTTCAACGAACCACCGGTAGGATCGAAACAACGAATGAATTGATATGATACGAAAGAATAGGAATCTTGCACAAACCACCGTAAGAACTGGAACTGAACGAAGTAAGGATAAAGAAACACTGGAAAGAATTATGAAAATGAACGAAGATGGCTGAGAGGATTTAGATACATGAGAACGAAGAGATCATGCACTGATTAGAGGATATATGATCGATGCACCGGTAAGATTTGGAGAACGAGAGCTGAAAACTAAGAACGAATAACCCTGAATTGGTGAACTCCGGATAACAAACTGAGAAGACTCTTAAATTGCTCCGGAAGGGTGAAAAGAATTTTTCACGATCAAAACAATTACGAGAGGATGGCAACAAGCTAGCATCACGAATCTTGAAGAGAATGGAGCAAGATTAAAGAGAAACTCTACTTCGGTCTTCAAATGATGAGAATGACAACGAGAAACACCACCATGAATTATTTAGACACTCCGGAAGAATGAAAACAAAGAGGTTGAACCAATGATGAAAAGAAATGAAAGATCTTGGAGAAAGACATTTAACTGATGATAATTCATTCTTACGTCAAGCTTCGAAATGGATTTGAGAAAAACTCCGGTAGAAATTAGAAGAGTCAGGTAAGATCTTGGGAAAAGACCTGTGGGTTAGGGCCCACTCAAAAGATACACGATTGAAATGATTACTTGAAAAGAGAGATGCATCGGTTGAATTAAATGGCTTGAATAAAGAGACATCCTCGAAAGATCTTGAACGAAAGCAGAGTGGAAACAGGAATCTTCTGAGATATCTTGAGCACTCCGGAACAATAGAATAGCGAGCGTGAAAGATTATGAGGTGCACCGGTATGAGAATGTATTTGAAACGAGGAGAAAGATATGATCAACACCGAAAGCTTGAATTGGTTCCACCGGAGAAGAAAAAGAATGAAGAATGATGAACTAGAAACTTCGTTAGCATCTTCATGAGCATCACCGGGTAAGAAAATTGACGAAAAAGGAATGGAGAGGCTTTCCATCAATAAAGGATACTTGGATAAGAAATCTGAATCCTTGGAGAAAAACGAAGGGAGGGAGGGTGGGAAAAACAAAGACAATTTGGAATGGATGAAACAAACACCGTTGAGAGGAACTGATACTTGATCTTGCGGATGTTGAAATGATTGGATCCACTTGAGGAGGAGCACGTCGGTTGAAAAGGATTGACATGACAATCTCGATTATCATGAGGGATTAGTGTTCACATCGAGGTATGAGAACACCGCTTAGAGAAGGTATGGAATCAACATTTGAGTTCGAAGCAACTCGAATCCCACATCTCAAAACAAAACAAAGGGTTGGCTTGCGGAATAAGCCAGAACAAACATATGATAGAGATTTCGCCCGAAGTTTTCGTGGTGGGGCCTACACGGGCTCGATCGTACAGCACCATCATGTACAAGGCAGTGCACATGACATACGAAGCGTCCCCGAGTCGGCATAGCCAAGGACTCTTTAAGACACAAAGAGACCACTGTAAAACCGACCGTGAATAGGCGGACCACTAGACGTCGAACCCCAATTTCATATCATATATCCGTCAGAAAGATATCCTAAGAGCTACTTGAATTCCCACCTATGAAACTCCCGAAATTTTCCAGTTATGCAATCAGGTGTTGGGGATACAGGGGAAGCATAATATCTCACCCAAATCTAGCAAATCCTACATCCAGCTGTATCCATCCTTCAACACATAACCAAGAAACCTTCGGAAATCATCTACCTCAACCTTCGAAAAGCATCCGTTATACAAGTTATGGCAATACTCCCGAACTCCCGCCCCAGTACTGGGTGGCGTCGAGGTTATCTCACCAATGAACTGCATAAAAGAGATTTTCGATGTCGGCGTACTAAACTCAGGTATTCCAGAACTGCAGCGATAAAATTATGACGACAACAACTCAGAGCTCAACTCCCCGGGACACTTCCACAAAACCCCTGACAGGAGGCACCAAGACAATGTTCTCATCATAAAACCATCGGAACGATTCCAAGATACCTGCGTGATCCTAAATTTTTTTTAGTGAAATTTGAGAAGAGAATAGCCAAAACTCTACGTCAGGATGCCTTACCAGAGCGATGAAGGGACTGGGAAGTAAAAAGAATTCCTAAACTCTCCGATATATAATTCCTAACTGACTCAAAACATTTTTCTAGACACAACTCGGCCGCTAAAACGATCAAGCAATAGGGCTCCTAAGGTCGGGGAAGGCTCTCATTACCAACTTGTAACACCCTCGATGCGACTATAGCTCCCACGTGTCGAGGCACGACTTAGAGACATAATCGCATTGAAGGCATATGTCGCAAGTGAGGTAATCTTCACACAACCCATGTAATACATAAGGGAAAGAGGTACATAGTTGGCTTACAATCGCCACTTCACACAATTACATGAATAAACATTACATCAATCAAATACACCCATGGTCCGACTACGGAACAAAAATAAAAGAAGAACCCCAAATGCGACAAAGGTCCCCGATCGACCCCAACTGGGCTCCACTACTGATCAACTAGAACGAAACAACACAAAGGAAAAGATCTTCATCGAGCTCCTCCTGAGCTTGGTTGCGTCATCTGCACGGTCTCATCGGCACCTGCAAGATGGTTTTGGAAGTATCTGTGAGCCACAGGGACTCAACAATCTCGCACCCTCGCGATCAAGACTATTTAAGCTTATGGGTAAGGTAAAGGTATGAGGTGGAGCTGCAGCAAGCGACTAGCATATATGGTGGCTAACATACGCAAATGAGAGCGAGAAGAGAAGGCAAAGCACGGTCGATAAAAGTATGATCAAGAAGTGATCCTAGACTACCTACGTCAAGCATAACTCCAGCAACCGTGTTCACTTCCCGGACTCCGCCGGAAAGAGACCATCACGGTTACACACGCTGTTGATTCATTTTAATTAAGGTCATGTTTAGGTTTTCTACAACCGGACGTTAACAAATTCCCATCTGCCCATAACCGCGGGCACGGCTTTCGAAAGTTCAAATCCCTGCAGGGGTGTCCCAACTTAGCCCATCACAAGCTCTCACGGTCAACGAAGGAATAGACCTCCACCCGAGATGTTCCGATCAGACTCGGTATCCCGGTACAACAAGACATTTCGGCAGGGTAAAACTAAACCAGCAACACCGCCCGATGCGCCGACATCCTGATGGGAGCTGCACATATCTCGTTCTCAGGGCAACACCGGATGAGACATCCTACGAGTATAACCAGCCCTCAAGTTTCCCCGAGGTGGCTCCGCAGTCTACTCAGTTCGGACCAACACTTAGACAAGCACTGGCCCGGGGGGGTTAAAATAAGATGACCCTCGGGATGCGTGACTCCCAAGGAAAAGGTGGTAGGTTGTTAGTGCAAATGGTAAAACCAATGTTGGGCATTGCTGGAAGAGCTTTACTTAAGGCGAACTATCAAGGGGTTCCCATTATAGCCCAACCGCGTGAGGAACGCAAAATCCGGGAACATAACACCGATATGACGGAAACTAGGGCGGAAAGAGTGGAACAAAACACCAGGCATAAGGCCGAGCCTTCCACCCTTTACCAATTATATAGATGCATTAATTAAATAAGATATATTGTGATATCCCAACAAGTAAACATGTTCCAACAAGGAACGGCCTCCAATCTTCACCTGCAACTAGCAACGCTATAAGAGGGGCTGAGCAAAGCGGTAACATAGCCAATCAACGGTTTGCTAGGACATGGTGGATTAGAGGTTCAACATGGCAATTGGGAGGCTGACAAGCAAAAGGTAGGCATCGCAGCATTGGCATAGCAAAAGAGCGAGTAAACTAGCATAGCAAAGATAGTAGTGATTTCGAGGGTATGATCATCTTGCCTGAAATCTCGCAAGGAAGAAGAACGAGTCCATGAAGAAGACAAACGGACGTAGACGAACGGGTCCTCACAAACACGACGTTGTCGGAAACAACCCGAAGAAGCACACCGGAAAGAAGCAAACAACATAGTAAACAACCAACACATCAACATGGCATGATGCACAATCGAGTATGATGCATGTCCGGTTTAATGAAGCATGGCATGGCAAAGTGCACAAATAATCCTACAAATTAAGTGGAGCTCAATATGCATCGGGATGCATATTGACGGAACACCACAACCATTATTTAGTTCTCTCTCGTTTATGTACCCAACAATATTAAATGTTGATTAACATGGCAAGGGGTGAAGCGGATGCAAACTACCTATCTAGGCAAATTTAAACGAGGCCGGAACAACGAACAACAATTCCGGTAAATCCCCATAGCATATTTTAGATTTGGTACTGTTCTGCCCTAAACAATATTTTAGGGTTGTTAAACATGCAAGATGAGGCCACCATGTTAAACTATAGATAATTATACCTCATTTACATATAAAGTTTATTAAAATCGGAGTTACGGTTATTAAGTTATGAATTAAATCATTTTAGCATGGCATAGGGGCAAATTTAATCAAACATCATTTTAAACATTTTGAACATAGATGAAAGTTGGATATTATTAATCTACACAAAATTCTGAGCAAGTTTCATATATAAAACATTTCAATCCGATGCACGGTTCATGAGTTATTAAATGCATGAACATGAGGGTCTAATCTGCAAAACTGCAATCTCCGGAAAAATAGCTAAATTCGTAGAACTGGGAAAAACATGGCACGGGCCGCATCTGGGGCAAGCCCAACAGCAGAAGGAAAAAAACGAGAGGAGGGGCGCTGCGGGTGTGGCTCACCCAGTGGGCTTCGGCCCGGTCGGAGGAAGAGGCAGGCCGAGGCGGCCGGCTGGGCCTGATGCGGAGCTGCGCTGGGCCGGGAAGCTTACAGGGCCCACGAGGCGTTGGGCTTTCTCCTCCTCGATCCCGCCTGGATCGAGGGAGGCAGGGGGGCGGCGGTGGTGGCTCGATCCGGCGACGGGGATGGCCGGAGCCGCGGCGGGCGGCGCCGGATCTGAAAACAGGCGGCGGTGGCGGTCCTCCTCGGGCTCGGATCGAGGCCGGAGGAGTCGGAGACGGCGGCGGGGATACGAAGACGGTTGCTACGGCGCGGCGGCATGAGTGCTCGACGGCGGCCGGTGATGGCGGTGGCGGTGCCGGTCGGTGGCAGAGCGGGGCGGCAGGCGCCGGTGGACAGGAGGACGAAGGCAGCGCCTCCCGAGAGGCGGCACGAGGAGATGGGCCCGCGCGGGCCAGATCTAGGCCCCGCGGGCCGGTGGCGAAGTGGGGCGGCGCGCAGGCTGAGGTGGCGGCGTCTGATTGGAGGGGGAGCGGCGGCGGGGTGACGTGGCGGCCTGCTATTGGCCGCAGCGACGTGGTTGGAGGCGGTGGACGCGTCCGGCGGCGGAGTGGACATGTCCGGCGGCGCTGAGGGAGGAGTTTTAGGGTTTTGGGGAAGAGATCCGAGAACGAAAATGAAGGGATCTATTTATAGAGGTAGAGGGAGCTAGGAAGCTCCAAATGAGGTGCGGTTTTCGGCCACGCGATCGTGATCGAACGACCGAGATGATGGAGAGGGTTTAGGTGGGTTTTGGGCCAAATTGGAGAGGTGTTTGGCTGCAACACACACGAGGCCTTCTCGGTCCCTCGGTTAACCGTTGGAGTATCAAACGAAGTCCAAATGGTACGAAACTTGACAGGCGGTCTACCGGTGGTAAACTAAGGCCGCTTGGCAAGTCTCGGTCCAATCTGGAAATGTTTAATCCCCACACACAAAAGAAAGGTAGAAATGACCGCCGGAGGAGAACAAAGCGCCGGATTGCAAAACGGACAACGGGGAAAATGCTCGGACGCATGAGACGAACACGTATGCAAATGAAATGCACATGATGACATGATATGCAATGCATGACACGCATGCAATGACAAGGCAACACCAGCGAATAACTGAACGACAGCTGGCACATCGGTCTCGAGGCGTTACATCGAGACTCCTCATCATGTCCATGATCTCATCCGGGACTCCGAACAATCTTCGGTCACTAAAACACATAACTCATAATACAAATCGTCATCGAACGTTAAGTGTGCAGACCCTACATGTTCGAGAACTATGTAGACATGACCGAGACACATATCTTGTTAATAACCAACATCGGAACCTGGATGCTCATATTGGTTCCTACATATTCTATGAAGAACTTTATCGGTCAAACCGCAATGACAACATACGTTATTCCCTTTGTCATCGGTATGCTACTTGCCCGAGATTCGATCGTTGGTACCATCATACCTAGTTCCATCTCGTTACCGGCAATTCTCTTTACTCGTTCCGTAATGCATCATCCCGTAACTAACTCATTAGTCACATTGCTTGCAAGGCTTATAGTGATGTGCATTACCGAGAGGGCCCAGAGATACCTCTCTGATACTCGGAGTGACAAATCCTAATCTTGATCTATGCCAACCCAACAAACACCTTCTGAGACACCTGTAGAGCATCTTTATAATCACCCAGTTACGTTGTAACGTTTGATAGCACACAAGGTGTTCCTCTGGTATTCGGGAGTTGCATAATCTCATAGTGAGAGGAATATGTATAAGTCATGAAGAAAGCAATAGAAATAAAACTTAACAATCATTATGCTAATCTAACGGATGGGTCTTGTGCATCACATCATTATCTAATGATGTGATCCCGTTCATCAAATGACAACACATGTCTATGGTCAGGAAACTTAACCATCTTCGATTAACGAGCTAGTCAAGTAGAGGCATACTAGGGACACTCTATTTTGTTTATGTATTCACACATGTACATAGTTTCTGGTTAATACAATTCTAGCATGAATAATAAACATTTATCATGATATAAGGAAATATAAATAACAACTTTTATTATAGCCTCTAGGGCATATTTCCTTCACATAGGCGTGGCGGCGATGGCACCTGTTCATCGCCCTGACGGCGCGCCGCCCCCAAAATATAGTAAGTCCCAAATTTCCCCCTCTTGTCTTGGATTTTTGGGCTATTAATCTCCAATATCTCATTTGGGCATCAAAAATCTCAAGTTAGTTTTAGGGTTCCTCACATTGGAGTCTATATTTTGGCAGGCTAGGGTTTTGCGTGTGATTTGGGGGTTCAGAGTAGGGTTTTAGGTGTGTTCTTGATTGTGACGAATTTGTACCTACTTGAATCAGAGTAGGGTTTGGACATCGTCAATTTTATGTTAGTTACATAGGACCGGCCGCACTGGAATTCTGATTCTGCTAGGGTTTAGGGTTCTGATTTGGGGGTTTTGAAGAATGGGTTTAAGGGTGTAAAGGTGGTGCCTTGTCGATGTTTCAGATCTTGTGTACATGTTTTATTCTTGCGAGGCGCACGAAGCAAAAAAAATTCAGTTCGGATCAACCATGGAGGATATTTTCTTGGACGTGGTAGCAACCGTTCTTATGTGAATGCTCATGTTGTGTGGTATGATGAACATGACGAAGTGACATGGTCTCCACTTATGGTTGAGAACATAGTGGAGGAGATTGGGTGGGAAATGGCAGGCAGATTGAAGGTGTACTACTTGATTCCTATCCTGTCAATCAAGGAAGATGGTTTGAGAGAAATCAGAGGAGATGCAGACACTAATCAGGATATTTTCTTGGACGTGGTAGCAACCGTTCTTATGTGAATGCTCATGTTGTGTGGTATGATGAACATGACGAAGTGACATGGTCTCCACTTATGGTTGAGAACATAGTGGAGGAGATTGGGTGGGAAATGGCAGGCAGATTGAAGGTGTACTACTTGATTCCTATCCTGTCAATCAAGGAAGATGGTTTGAGAGAAATCAGAGGAGATGCAGACACTGATCAGATGCTGACATTTTTGTCTCTTGGTCACAACTCTTTCAGTCTGTATTTGGACCATGATAGCAGCTTGGATGCAGACCTTACTGAGGATGATGTGGTGAATTTTCCAATAACTCACCTGCCTCTAGTATTCAGACCTAGAAAAGCATGTAACAATGAGCCAGAGAATGAAGAAACACATGTTGAAGTAGAGCATCCTATTCCTATACAGGTGATTTACCCAAACAGTCCAACAGATGATGTTAGCAACTATGTCTTTGCAAAGAGGAACTGCTTTGTTGTTAATGATGAAGATGCAAATATGGAAGAGGCAGAGACTATTGTGATTCCACCAGCACAACCTGAGGCAGATAGACCAAAACCCGAGTTAGAACAACCACAACCTGAGGCTGAAGAAGCATAGCAGGAAGTTGTGACCACCAGAACAAGAAGGCAGTGCAATTCTTCATATGCAATGTCAGAAGAACAAGATACAGATGATGACAATGATTCAGATTTTGATCCTGGTGCCATAATAGATAGTGATTATGGCATGAATGATGGTGATGATGATCTATATGCAGACAATGTTGACATGGATGAACCTGAAGACAAACAAGTGAGAGGGAAACAGTTAGGTAAAGATAGTGCAAAAGAAAAGGATTCAGAGAAAGGAAAAGATAAAGCTGGAGATAAAGGCAAAGAGAAGCAAGAGGATGAACTATATGAGTTTTAAGGTGATGATCTATGGCCACCAGATGAAGATGATGAAGAATTGTACATGAAGTTCAAGGCTTTTAGGGAAGAGGACCTACACTATCCTAAATTCCATGTTGGCCAAGCTTTCCAAATAGTTGAGCTACTGAGGACAGCCATCAAAGAGTATTGCTGCAAGAATAGAGTTGATGTTAAGTTGCCTGTGAATGATAGAAAAAGATTGAAGGCCAAATGTGATGATGACTGTACTTGGTATATGTGGGCCTCTTATGACAGTAGAACCAAGTGCTTTATGGTTAAGAAGTATGTAAGTGAACACACCTACACAAAGAAGTGGAAGATTAAGGCTTTCACTGTTCCATTCATTGCCCAACAATATTTGGAGAGCTTCAGAGCTGACCATGATATGAACTTGAGAAACTTCTCTAGGGTTGTGCAGAAGGAGTGGCACATGAACCCAACAAGTACCAAATTGCAGAGGGCTAGGAGGCTGGCTATGAAGATCATACATGGTGATGAGAAAGGGCAATACAAATTGCTATGGGACTATGGCAATGAGATCAGAAGGAGTAACCCAGGCAGCTCTTTCTTTGTGGCACTTGATGAACAAGCAAGGTTCAACAAGGCCTACATGTTTCTGGATGCTTGCAAGAGAGGGTTCCTTCAGGGGTGCAGGCCTATCATCTTTCTAGATGGGTGCCATATTAAGACAAGGTATAGAGGACAGTTGCTATGTGCTGTTGGAATAGATCCAAATAATTGTATTTTTCCAATTGCAATAGTTGTTGTTGACGTGGAGAACAAACCCAACTGGTGTTGGTTCTTGGAGAGATTCAAAAATGATCTGGCAATCATCAACACTGCCCCATGGTCAATTATGAGTGACAAACAGAAGGTACAATTTTTGTTTCTCTGTGACTTTTTGTCTGATTGCCTCTTTGTGGCACTTTTTGTCTGATTGCTTCTGTTTAACCATTACATGGACTTATCAGTGTTGTGGATGAGGTGTTCCCAGAATCAGAACATAGATTCCGTGTGAGACACATGTGGCAGAACGTTCAGCAGCTACACAAAGGTGATGCATGATACGTCTCCAACATATCTATAATTTTTGATTGCTCCATGCTATATTTTCTACTGTTTTGGACATTATTGGGCTTTATTATCCACTTTTATATTATTTTTGGGACTAATCTATTAACCGGAGGCCCAGCCCAGAATTGTTGTTTTTGCCTATTTCAAAGTTTCGTAGAAAAGGAATATCAAACGGAGTCCAAACGGAATGAAACCTTCGGGAACGTGATTTTTAGGAAGATTATGATCCAGGAGACTTGGACCCTACGTCAAGAAACAAAAGAGGAGGCCACGAGGTAGGGGGGCGCGCCCACCTCCCCAGGGCACGCCCTCCACCCTCGTGGGCCCCCTGTTGCTCCACCGACGTACTCCTTCCTCCTATATATACCTACGGACCCCCAAACGATTAGATAAGGAGCCAAAAACCTAATTCCACCGCCGCAACCTTCTGTACCCACGAGATCCCATCTTGGGGCCTGTTCCGGAGCTCCACCGGAGGGGGGCATCCATCACGGAGGGCTTCTACATCATCACCATAGCCTCTCCAATGAAGTGTGAGTAGTTTACCTCCGACCTTCGGGTCCATAGTTAGTAGCTAGATGGCTTCTTCTCTCTTTTTGGATCTCAATACAATGTTCTCCCCCTCTCTTGTGGAGATCTATTCGTTGTAATCTTCTTTTTGCGGTGTGTTTGTTGAGACCGATGAATTGTGGGTTTATGATCAAGATTATCTATGAACAATATTTGAATCTTCTCTGAATTCTTTTATGTATGATTGGTTATCTTTGCAAGTCTCTTCGAATTATCAGTTTGGTTTGGCCTACTAGATTGATCTTTCTTGCAATGGGAGAAGTGCATAGCTTTGGGTTCAATCTTGCGGTGTCCTTTCCCAGTGACAGTAGGGGCAGCAAGGCACGTATTGTATTGTTTCCATCGAGGATAACAAGATGGGGTTTTATCATATTGCATGAATTTATCCCTCTACATCATGTCATCTTGCTTAAGGCGTTACTCTGTTTTCATGAACTTAATACTCGAGATGCATGCTAGATAGCGGTCGATGAGTGGAGTAATAGTAGTAGATGCAGGCAGGAGTCGGTCTACTTGTCTCGGACGTGATGCCTATATACATGATCATACCTAGATATTCTCATAACTATGCTCAATTCTGTCAATTGCTCAACAGTAATTTGTTCACCCACCGTAAAATACTTATGCTCTTGAGAGAAGCCACTAGTGAAACCTATGGCCCCCGGGTCTATCTTCATCATATTAATCTTCCAACACTTAGTTATTTCCTTTGCTTTTTTACTTTGCTTTTATTTTACTTTGCATCTTTATCACAAAAATACCAAAAATATTATCCTATCATGCCTATCAGATCTCACTCTCGTAAGTGACCGTGAAGGGATTGACAACCCCTTATCGCGTTGGTTGCGAGGAGTTATTTGTTTTGTGTGGGTACGAGGGACTCGCGCGTAGCCTCCTACTGGATTGATACCTTGGTTCTCAAAAACTGAGGGAAATACTTACGCTACTTTGCTGCATCATCCTTTCCTCTTCAAGGGAAAACCAACGCAGTGCTCAAGAGGTAGCAAAAAGATTTCTGGCGCCGTTGCCGGGGAGTCTACGCAAAAGTCAACATACCAAGTACCCATCACAAACCCTTATCTCCCGCATTACATTATTTGCCATTTGCCTCTCGTTTTCCTCTCCCACACATCACCCTTGCTGCTTTATTTGCCCTCTCCTTTTTGTTCGCCTCTTTTTCGCTTGCTTTTTGTTTGCTCGTGTGTTGGATTGCTTGCTTGTCACGATGGCTCAAGATAATACCAAATTATGTGACTTTACCAATACCAACAATAATGATTTCCTTAGCACTCCGATTGCTCCTCTTACCAATACTGAATCTTGTGAAATAAATGCTGCTTTGTTGAATCTTGTCATGAAATATCAATTCGCCGGCCTTCCTAGTGAAGATGTCGCTACTCATCTAAATAGCTTCATTGATTTGTGTGATATGCAAAAGAAGAAACATGTCGATAATGATATTGTTAAATTGAAGCTATTTCCTTTTTCGCTTAGAGATCATGCTAAAGCTTGGTTTTCCTCTTTGCCTAAAATTAGTATTGATTCTTGGAACAAGTGCAAAGATGTTTTTATCTCTAAGTATTTTCCTTCCGCTAAGATCATCTCTCTTAGAAACGATATTATGAATTTTAAGCAACTTGATCATGAACATGTTGCATAAGCTTGGGAGAGGATGAAATTAATGATACGTAATTGCCCTACTCATGGTTTGAATTTGTGGATGATTATACAAAAATTTTATGCCAGACTGAATTTTGCTTCTAGAAATCTTTTAGATTCAGCCGCGGGAGGCACTTTTATGGAAATCACTTTAGGAGAAGCTACTAAACTCCTAGATAATATTATGGGTTCAGGGTGGTGGGCGGGGGGCCTAGAGGGCTGGCCGGGGCGGCGGTGGCGAGTTGTTTCAGGGCGGTGAGGCGGCGCTGGGGCCGGCGGTTCGGCCGGTGGTGGCTGGCGGCTCAGGGGGGTGTAGGTTGAAGATGAACTACAGGCCCTCCCTAAACTACATGTCAAGTGCCTCTCTGCTACCATTGCGTTCAGTTTCGACAGTAGCATTCAGATTCCACAGTAAATTTCAGTTTCGACAGTTAAGTTCATAGTCAACAGTTTTTACCTCATCTGTTGTAGTCGGGTGGTTTTTGGTGATGTTAATTTTACATCCATTTTACATCATCTATTGGAGATGCTATTAGAATCCCACTTGAGATTGACGATGTCTGTCTTGTGCTGCTTCAGCCTTGACGTCTTACGGCTCACCAGAGCTGCTCCAACGACAGAACGATCCATCACAACAGAGCAGTGCCCTGGACGCCGTCTACAGATTCCTCAGATCTTCCTCCACACCTCCGACAGCCACCTCTGCCTCAACTGCTTCAGTGACCAACCCAATGATGCTGAGGTCGACACGGCTACGGCAAACAGGTTGTACACTTATTGCATCACTTATTACTATACATTCACGTCGATCCATTAGGGCTATTTTGGTTCAACGGAAAAACATCGATCCACTGGTTGTTACCATCACTCTAAATTTCTGCATGCTCTCCTTACATAATCTCACCATATTTTTTTCCGTATGCATGTCAGATATTGTACACAGTCATGCTGAACATGTAGAGAAAAAGAGAAGAGTTTTGCGCGGCAATACAATGTCATGCAGACATCGCTCCATGGTGGGTTCAATGGCAAACCCTCCCCACCCCTCTCCAGATTGTAATCCAGAGGAAGATATCTGTTCTGAGGCGGATTCGGACGCCGCTGACCACTCCTATTTACCCCCCAAGGTGTTTGCTCTACCTTGGCATGATGATGTTAGTCATATCATGCATATGTTGCCTTGAAGTGCCTACTTTTGACATCATATATGTCATCTGCTTAGTTTAGACATGTTCTGTAATGCCACCTGTTTAGTTTCTATATCATATATAGGAATTATGCAGTCTCATGTCTTTTAGCCAGCCATAATATATGTGAAATGTGCAATGCCATCCTGTTTAACCAGGCAACATATATTTGAATGATATCTTGCCCATCCTTTTCTTCATTACATTTCCATTTGTCGACCATGTTTGTACATTAAACTACTCTTCCTGTGAATCATCCATTTGGGTGGGAGATGGAAAAATCTGGAGTGAAAACAAGGCCTTCAGAGCAGACAGTGCTACCTGTCGAAGCAGATCTCTTGTTGGGTCCCGATAGCTCCTCAGAGATGGATTCAGAGACAGATGACCAGTCCTATTCCCCCACTGAGGTGTATGCTCTAACTTGGCATGGTTATACTGCTCATATGATGCATACGGTGTCTTGCATTGCATAGTTTAGACATCATATACACAATATTCAACACCATGTTCTTAGTTCAGACATCATATCGAATGCCCTCTGTTTAGCATATAAATCATATATGTGAATTAAATGATGCGATCCTGATTACTTAGATAACATGTAGGTGAATTATGTCATGCGATCCTGTTTAGTTATTCATCATATCTTTGAATTATGTTATGCTATGCTATCCAGTTTAGATAGACATCATATATGTGAAATTATGTCATGCTATCCATTTTAGTTAAACAATATACATGTCAACTATTTCATGCCCTCTTTTTCCACACTATCTATTGCATCTATCTCCCATACAATGTCTGTACATTCAACTATGTTTCCTGTTTATCAGCCATTTGAATTGGAGCGGGTGATGCCAGTATCTAGCGGACTAAAAACACGGTCTTCAAATAAAACAGTGCTACCTCTTGGTGGAGATAGAACCCCGGTTGTACATGCACAAGAACCAGCCCTACCACACATAACCCAAACTCTCGCAGATTGTACCCCTACTACGATGGACAGAGAACCAGATTCACCCAATCAAACCCCAACCCCAACCGATAGTAACCCAGTTCCTGTTGACACAGCACCATCTCCACCACAGAGCTCCCAAACAAGAGCAGTTAGTAAGGTAGCTCCAGTGCCCAAAGGGCCAGTACTATCACGGTGAACCCCAACTCCACCAGTTAGTACGCCTATTCCTGTGGAGGAAGCACAACCAGCTAGTCATAGTTTAGCATCTATCGCATTTGATGTTGTTAAATCGTATGTGCGTATCTTCCCATCTTGGAAATATTATACTGAAGATGAAGGAAAATGCCAGTTGCAGGTGTTTGTCCAGGAGTTATGTGTAAGTAATGTTATTCATGGCAATTACTTTGCTTCGTCCCATACACCCTACCTCCATGATGGTTATAATACAGCAAATTTTCCCATTTTTCTCTATAGAGAAGGACCGATTTGGAAACTCAGGATGAGGTAACCTGTGCTAATACCTCTGCTATCTTCAAGAACGCTTGGTGGCAGTATCGGAATTACCTGAAGAAAACGTACTTCACCGGCAAAGAAACTCATCAAATTCCCTTACGTTCTCCTGAGACACATTTACTGGACGATGACTAGGAACGCCTTGTTCTGTATTGGTCCCGAACCAAGAATGTGGTAAGGTCTATGAGCTCATTTTCTGTTTTTAAGTATTATATTCTTGTGTCTTACTGTACTCTGTTCATGTAGAACAAGTGCCTAAACCTCAAGAACAACTGTTCTAATTTAAGATTCCATTGCTACCATAGGACATAGATATATGTTTGTTTGATGCTTTTATTATGTACTAGTACTTGGCAATAGAAGACTTGGTAGTTTAATTCTGTCCACCTTACTAATGAACTGGTTCACCAAAATGAGTTTCATATACTAGTACATGCTAAACTTGTTATGTGTCTGCTTGTTTCTTCTTTTAGAATGCTGACAGAATATTGGGGAAGAGTGCCTTATTAAGAAACGGTAAAGGAAGTAATGCAGATAAGGTTTAGGATAGTGACACATCCTGTCTTGGTTTAGTGTTGGAGTTACTGGCCACTACCGCTTGCACAAGCTATTCAAACTCATTGTCTGAATCAGTTCGGTTTCTTGAGTCTCAACTACAAGCTGAAAGACATCGATAAAAGAAGCGGAAGGACTGCGGAAGTCCCTGGAGCATTCAGATGCATACTTTCTGGTGCAACAGCAAGCGTTGGAGGATTTTAGCGCCAAACAGGACAAAGCTAATCAGCTTGCTAAGCATATTGCCAGCATGGTGGATACCCAGGATAACGTTTCTTGAGCTCTTCTGAAGTTGTTTCAGTTATGCTCTTGTTTTGCTGCCGCGTTTATTCGCACTGGTGGCCAATTTTGACGGCCAGTGTATATGATATGCTGCTTTGTTCCCTATATTTGCACTAGTGGCGAACTTTGATGCCCAGTGGATGTAATATGTGTAATAGCCGTGATAGCCTAGCGTTAGTTGCTTGCTTATTTATTTCCTTGTTGTCTTGTTTATTTGTTTGCTTGTAGTCATTGCAGTTATCTTTCCGCGGTTAACTAGTGGCTGCAATAACCTATTTTTTAAAACTAGGCCACAATAACCATGGGCTAATATTTACTGTAGTGACACTGGGCCTCCTACGGGCCGTAGAAACAGTGGGCCTTCTACGGGCCATAGAAATAGTAGGCCTTCTACGTGCCGTAGAAACAATGGGCCTTCTACGGGCCGTATCATCAATGGGCCTTATACGGGCCGTATGATCGATTGGCCAAACATGGGCCAATAACAGGCCGCATTATGGCCGTAAACGGGCTAGAGTTGGAATTGTCCGTTCATGGGCCGACCGTAACGGGCCATCGTTAATAGGCCGTATTTGATGACGCTATGAAAACGGCCCAACGTATTAACGGACCACAAACGGGCCGACTGTAACCACGGGCTGAATTTGGCCCACAAGCAGAAAATGACAGTAACGGGCCGTAAGTAAACGAATGCTGGAAATGAGCCCAAGAATAAATGGGCTCTGAGAAGGCCGAAACATAACATGGGCTGGAAACGGCCCAACGGAATAACGGGCCGTTAATGGGTATAAAGTGATACACTGTTCATTATGGGCCAGTTTCACCACGGGCCGCTAATGGGTGTAAAGTGATACACTGTTCATTACGGGGCAGTTTCACCACGGGCCGTTAATAGGCCAAAAGTTACATAGGGCCTCATATGGGCCGAAAGACGTCATGGGCCATACATGGGCCAGAAGTGAAGACGGGCTGGAATCATATTGGATGGCCCAGATGACGCTACTGGGCCTAATTCGAATAGGGCGTAATGGGCCTTAGGTTAGCGGGTTGTAAATGGGCTATATGCGAACATGCCGTTAACAGGCTTTCCATGGGCCGACCCGCTAGCTTTTGACCAAGTCAAACGGGCCGGCCTTTTCACAGGAATGGGCCTCTGTTGGGCTGTGCCACATGTCGACGTATCATAGGCGCCTATCTGACCCACTGACGAGCTAACACGTGTTTCCTCCGGCCAATAAGAATTTTACACGTGGAAATTTCCCATTGGTAGGGGTTGTTAACGGGTTATCGGATCCAAAACCCGACCCGATAGCTTAACGGCGTTCCATTACGGTGGATGCCACGTGTCGGTCACCCTTGACGAAAGCACTTGGGTGACGCGCGATTTATCGTCATGGAAGTGGACACTTTTGTGATGATAATTTTGGTAATGTCATGGAACACTTCTACGACAGCACAGGTATGACTATCTTGATTCTGTCATAAATTTGTCATGGATGTACATGCATGACTAAAAACGCGACCTACTGTGACAAACATGTATCATCACGGAAGTGTTTTTTTGTAGTGTTTTCTCGTGACTGATTCTTCCTGCAAATTAGCCTGGACCAACACAGGCACACATGGCACATGAAAATAACCCTACTCACTTATACTTCATGTTTAAATGAAGATGAAATACAATCAAGGGGGATCATGCATGTATGACCATTACTATGCAAATTTCATATGGGTTCAACATATTCATAATTCAATTCTACATGCAAACAAACAACGATGCATTCGCCATATCATGTGTTCAAGATGCTTGCCTTGAGCATGCAGAAAGATTGGGTGCACTCCAAAACTTTGAAAATTATATCTCCCATCCACTTCCTATTTTCAAAATATTACAATTACCACATAAAACCAAAATAGTGCTGAAAAGTTGTTTAAATTTTTTTTGAAATAAGTACTAAAATAAACTAGATGGAATTTGAGAAATAACAGAAAAATAATCAAGTAATTTTTAGTTGTGGTTTAAAATCTAGAGGCCGTCAAAGTTAGGGTCAAATCTGAATTTATATAAAAACATAACAGAAAACGCTTCGCCTGGAAATACGCTTTTTAGCGGAGAAGAAGTACAATACAGAATACACTTTTCAGCGGAGAACAAGTGCAATCCAGAATACGCTTCTCCGCTGAACACTCTCAGAGGAATGCGCTTCCACTTATGGACGGCTCGATGTGCGCTGGGTCACTGACGGTGGGTCCCTCGGGCCCACCAATCTGGTTTGACTGGTCAACCGCCCGCGTCATCTCCTCCGGCGGAGCAGAGGCGAGGCTCCGGCAATCGGCGCCGGTGAACAGCGGCAACCCTCGGGGATCTGAGCACATGGGTGTGCTCAGGAGGTCGAGGCAAACCCGTGGGTACCCTCCTTGGTCACCGGAGTGGACGGAGTCACCGGCAGCGAGCTTCCCGGCGGACGATGGCGTCGGGTGAGATGGGGCTCTCGCCTACGGCTGCTCCTAAGAAAAAATTTGAGCGTGTGGATAGTTTCGCGGGAGCACCAGGAGGCTACTGGTGGATAGAACGGAGTGGGGAGGTTCTGGTGGCTTCGGAACCGTCCGGACAGTGGCGGCGGCCGTAGTTGCCGGAGAGGAAGAAGACGGTCATCCCTGGTCATTTGGCTACCCGGAGTGGCTTGCAGAGGATGGAGAAGTGGTTTTGAGGGTAGGAGCGAGCTCGGGGTGAGCTTTTATAGCGCGAGGGGTCGGCTCCGCGGTGTTTAGAGGATGAGCACGACGGCGGCGATCATTACGGCGGCAGGTGAGGCCTTTGAGGTCGGCAGGGTGGTCGGTGAGGACGGTGGCCGCCCACAGTTACTCCTAGTAGGAGCTGGGTGGCTCGGGGCGCGCCACGCGGATTGGGCGGAGACATGGCCGTGTGGGACTCGTCGGGCGGCGCTCCTGGTCGTCGTGGATGGTGCTAGGAGCCAAGAGGAGGTGTCGGCGAGGGTCCAGGTGGTCGTGCTGATCCAGAGGAAGATCGGGACGAGAGGGGGAGGCAGCAGAGACATGGCAGTAGCTCGATGCCACGGGCTGCAGTACGGGTGCTCTGGCCACGCTCTGGGCGTGCACGTAGCGTGCTCGACAAAATGTCTTGGTGGTCTAGAAGCCTCTGATGCTAGTGCCACTCTCCATATAGTTGACTTAGGGTGGAATAGAGCTAGTAGATGTGCTTGGATACGTTTTAGTCCCATGACTAAAAGTAGTGGGACTAAAACTTGCTAGCCTCACCCATGCTTGGATCCAAATACTAAAGAGACTAAAGTCAAGTTATTGAGCATTTATTATCCTCCAAACCCTCCAATCAAGAACTCGCATGTGTTAAAGGAGAGGAATTAAATGAGGAGAGAGAGGGCTAATACATATTTTAGTAGGTTTCCTATGACTAAAAAATTTTAGCCTCAAGACTAGTCCTAGCCTCTCTTTAGTCAGGGGTGCTTGGAACTTTAGCCTCTAAAAGAGACTATTTTTAGTCAGACTAAAAATAGTCCCTTGGATCCAAGCACCCTCTCAGATGAGCAAGTCCCCAATGCAAGTTTATGAACTTGCAGAATACTATCATGCACATGAGGTGTTTGAGGAAATGATTGGCTTTCTAGGAAACTTTGTTGGATTTGAAAATTGGCAGGATGGGGTATCTTTAGATGATAGAGATTATGGTGGAGTTAGATTGGCAAGAAGAGAAACTTGTTAGTGCAAGTTTTACCAGAATTCAATTCTGGACAGAAACTTGAGAGGAATGTTTGGTGGACTTAAAAGATGCAAATGGAGCTGATCTTATGGAATGAAGGTACTAGTTGGAAGGACTACAATATTGAAAAGTTTTAGAATTAATGGAGCTAGGAAAATTAGGGTTGCAGTTATAACTCAAGAATGGGGCAGAAATGAAAAGGGGATGTTTCACCTAAAATTTTCAAAAGACATAGTTAGGTTTTTGCATCAAAGTGACATATAGGCATCACCTGACCTCTCATAATTATTGTGGGATTTTAAAACAATTATTTAAACTAATTGTAGTGCAACAGAAGCATTTCAAGGATTGAAAATGCTAGTAAAAGAATTGTTTTTGGCAAATTTTGTTATGAAAATATTTCCTACTGTTATTTATGATATAAATAAAATGACTCAAGAAAATAACCAAAGACCATATTTTACAAAAATAATCTCCTATGGTGGGAAGAATTTTGGAAACTAAAAACAGAAAAGGCTCAGAAATTAATAAATGACCTCGAATAGCTCAAAATTTTATTTCTAACCAAATTTTACTTAATAATAATTTGATTAAATTTTTGTGGTGTTACAGTGGTCAACCTAGCCATGGACGCATAAGTATCAAAGAAATCTTCACCTTTTTGCGTAAATCCCCCTTGGCTACAAGCCGTGCCTTGTACTTTTCAATTGTACCATCAGGCCTAAGCTTTTTCTTAAACATCCACTTACACCCTATAGGTTTACACCCATAAGGACGATCAGTGATCTCCCATGTCCTGTTAACCATGACGAAATCCATCTCACTACGCACAGCTTCTTTCCATTAGTCAGCATCAGAAGATGCATAAGCTTCTTAAATAAAAGTGGGAGTATCATTCACGAGGTACACAGTGAAATCTTCCCCAAATGACTTTGTGGTCCTTTGTCTCTTGCCCCTTCTAGGAGCTTCATTGTTATCCTCCTGATGAATCTCAGTGTGTTTCTGCTTGGAATGTTCCAATGGAACAAAAGGTTCAGGAGTTATCTCTGACCTCTGATTAGTTGAGCTGGGCATATCTTTCATAGGAAAGATATCCTCAAAGAAAGTAGCATCATTCGACTCCATGACTGTACCAACATTCATGTCAAGTACCGCTAGAAATCTATAGCCAATGCTATGGAAAGTGTATCCTAAGAAAACACAATCAAGTGTTTTTGGTCCAAGCTTACGCTTCTTGGTGAGTGGCACGTTGACTTTAGCCAACATTAGGCATTTTCCCATTATGTTTAATCCAGAAAAATAATAGGTAAAACATGATCAACATGATAGAGAGAACAATTGAAACAATTCAACTGATTGGTGAAACTAGTCATGCAGTTGAGATAATAAGCAACGAGCAACATATCCATGTTGATCAGTAGTAGTAGTAAACCAAATGCTAGCCCTGGCAGAGAGGATAAGATGATGTACGAAACAACAGCAAAAGATGCAGACATGTCGTTCGTCATGTCGTCGAAGAGGTCGTCAACGTCGGGGAAGAAGTCGTCGTTGGGGAACTCATCGTCGAGGATGTCGTCGTTCGCATCCACGATAAACAAAAATCCAGCAGTCGTGAACAAAAATCCAGCAGTCGTGCGGAGGCACTCCCCAAAAACCTAGTCGCCCCTCTCCCGTACCGGATCACAAGAGGCGGGGTTTCAGAGGCCTTCTGTCTCACTCTCCGCTGCACGCTGGGAAGCGAGATGGGAAAGAGATAAGCGGCGCGATGCTTTGGAATGAGACGAAGAGTCGCTGTTCTTGCGAAACAGAGGAGCGACCTCTTATATATGTGAGAAGAGTTGAAACTGGCCCTTCGTTAGTAGAAGAGAAACCAGTGTAATAAACACCATTAAACAGACGCACTAAACACCATTAAGGAGACAAGAAACAAGCGCACTAAAAACACATGAAGTGTTCTGTTTCTTCTCCCATTTATGCATCATTCGTTTCAACTTTTTTCTTGCATGATAGAAACAAAGCAGGGCATACATGTATTTTCCACACCACCTTGTCATGCATGAATGGGCCGCATAAGCCTTTGGGATTTCCCTTGAATTATTCGAAGAAAATATGAATTATTATATGGGCTAGACCCAATAATTCCAACAGCCAAGGCGGACCGACGCTACAAAGGTTGAGCCGCTGCATGTTATCACTGCTACAAGAGGCATCTATAGTAGAGGAATGGATGCGAGTTATGTAAAGATGGGGCGGCACACTTAAAAGGGTCGGTGGTGGAGGGGAAAGGGGTCCTACTGGATCTAACGGTTAGAGACATGCCAATCGACGACGAGTGAGGCAACTAATACACCACGTTGGGGATCAACCGGCTGACGCCTAGCGCCCGCCAAAAATAATTCAGCTCTTGAATGGCAATAACTGCAAAACTCGGGAGTATAACAGGCTATACATGACCGTGTATCTGTCACAATTTGTTTAGAAAATCAGGCATGGGAAGAACTGTAAATGCCACCATTGTTTTATTCCAACAAGCATAACCTAGCAATTGCGTCGACGATAGTGACACTGCATGGGGAGAAATTAATGATTCCACGTCCTACGGATTCTAGCTTCCCCTTTTCCGCCCTAAAGAATCCAGGGGACGGTCATAGTTCGCGGAGAGATAGAAATCATTATCAGAAGGTTTAACACTCAAGAAAAGCGAAGTGATATAAGCAACTGTTTACATGGTGAAGACACTTGAAAGAAGATCAAACTTTGCCTCCACGACCAAGGTGAGACTAAACAGAGCACCTTCACCTCTAGCCTTACATTTTTATAGACTTTCTTGCCTTACATGGAATTTTGTGATTTATTAGAAATCACTCCCTCCGTTTCTAAATACTTATAAGTCTTTATATAGATTTTATTAGAAACTACATAAGGATATTTTAGAGTGTAGATTCATTCGTTTTGCTTTGTATGTAGTCCGTCTAAAAGACTTATATTTAGAAATGGAAGGAGTAGAAATTCGTAAATGGCCAAACCCAAAACTCTTAACAATTACTATTACCTCTTTCCCAAATTAAATGTCTTATATATTTTTCTAGGTACGGATGTATCTAGACACGTTGTAATATAAGACGGAAGGAGTTTTTTCTTTTTGCGTAACATACTGAGTATTCTCTCATCTCAAGTATACAAAAAAAAGATAAACTGAAAGTTTGTAATTGCAAATCCAGAAATAAGAGATGGATGGATGCACAAGGCTCCTTAGAGCTCAGGCACTCTCGGTCGTCGGATCATTTCCCTTGATGCGTTCTCGTCCGTCCGATCGAGATCTGGAGAAGTCTGGGCCGTTGGATCTGGGATTGACACTGCTGGAATGAATAGTAATGGCAACAAAATGTAAATACCATGCCCCCACCGGGGCATTTTGGTCATTTCGCATAGGGGGGTATAAAAGCCGGCCGCTCCCGTGGCGGAGACCTAGCCGCCGTCGCTCCTCCCGCACAGCCGCACTCGCGCCGCCCCCTTCCTCTTCCTCCCGCCTCAGCTCTCTCTCCTTCCAAACCCTAGGCCCGAGCCCGCCTCCCCGCCCCGCCGCCGCGCCGCCACCAGTGCCTCCTTCTCCGCCGCTACCTGACCTCCTCCTCCTCCCCTCGTGCCATTCCCCAACCCTAGCCGCCGCTCCCCGCTGGCCATCCTCCCCGTCCACCGCTGCCACGCGCGTCCCCGCACCAACCCACCACCTCGCCGCGGGGGCGCGTCCGTCGGGGCTGCCCTTCCACGCCGTCTCCGTCCGCCCCCGCCACTCAACGGCCACGTCGGCCTCGGCGTCAAGTGCGCCAAGGAGGCGGCCACGGCCATTCGCGGCGCCATCATCCTCGCCAAGCTCTCCATCGTGCCCGTCAGGAGGGGCTACTGGGGGAACAAGAACGACCAGCCCCATACCGTCCCATCGTCAGTACGGTGCGTGCCTCCCCTTCTTCCCCCTTATCCTCTCCCCTGCGCTTGGGGAGAAGAGGAACCCAACCGAATCAAATCCAGGGGAGGAGAGGCAATCTGTAGATAGATAGATGGATTGGTGGAAGAACCCCCAAATCGAATCCATCCTCTTTGCTTTGGTTAGAATTAGCTGGTGGCTGCCTTACATTTATTTGTGAGTATGCATTGCAAAACGACTTTGTAAGCGACATGCCATTTATTCATTCAGAGTAGGAGAATACTAGTTGTTTATACATATTTTCATAAATTTTGTTTCAGTTACCTTTATTCATTCAGAGTAGGAGAATACATATATCATAGTCATTAGTTTGCATAATATCAGGAAATATTCAGAGTGGGAGAATACATAAATCATAGTCATTTTAACAGTATTTTGTCTTTCAAGTTTCGATGTGCTGGATGGTTCGCTGCGACCTGCGGGTGCCATCGTTTCAGCTCGTGTTGATTAGTTTTGTGTGGTGCAGCTTTAGCTAAGCGACTGTCAGTACGAGCGAAATGATCCGATGCTGATTTGGCTGGAAAAGTGACCGCGATGTGTGCGGGGTTTGGTCGATTTGGGATTTCTGTTGTTGAGCCATGAATACAGAGTGCTTAATGTCATCTCAATTTTCTTACGTTCCAGCTCCACTATTAGTGTTGTTAAGCTGCTGAGAATAGAAAGCAATGTAGCAGGAATACAGAAGTTGAGGTTTTTATTGCTTTGGTCATACAGTTTTTAAACTATATACTAGAAGAACAGGGTACTGCCATACTCATGAGCACATAAAGGAGCTCATTCCTGCCTTCTAAGAAACTATGTAATTGACTGCTCACGTTGGTTGTAATACATTGCTAGACACAGAGTTGTACATTTTTCAGTTAGGTTTTTGCAAATCAAACTATATTCAACAAGGCATCTCTCCTTTTGAAACACGAACACTCAACCAGGGTACGCTACGCCCCTCTCATGTTCCTTTCATTTTTTCCTTAGTTGGGTTCAGAGATCATTGGACAATAAAACTGATCGATAACATTTTCATTGTGGTTCTCTAATCTTTTGAACTTGCTAGAAGTTTTCTAAAATCCAATTGTTTGTTATTTTTGGTGCTTTTCAGGTGACCCATTGCAGTTCAGAGATGGTTTATATGAATTGTTTATGATCTAGGCCGCTACCAAACGCCTCTGGAGAGCAGTATACTATTTCTGCATTTACCAACACGTGAGTCCTTGCTCAGATGGATTACATATTCCTATAGAAAATAGATTACTTTGCTAATAAAGTATTGATGAGTCTGGCTAGATTCTTTGCTCACACGGACTAGATGTTCCTATAGAGAATAAATTTCTTTGCTAAAAAGTATTGATGGGTATGGCTACAGGAGATAGTGATTCTTTTGTAGCTCTTGATTTTGCTACTTATGTAAGGTTTTTGGCTTTAACCTTTTTTTGGGGGGAAAGATCATCCTTTCTGCACTTTATTCCCTCAAGATAAACTGCATGATGGGATGAGTATGCATACAACACAACTATTGAACCAATGACCATGCTTGAATATATATTAAATTAGACATATTTTTTTAGTTATGACCTTTTTATCATTCTGAAGGTTCTTTATTCTAAGGTGAAAAGGGATTTTTGATTTTCCTTCTGCAATCAAAGTATCGTATCATGATAGTACCTACACGTCATGTTGAATGCTGCCTGTTCAAATATAGCCCATTTATAGCCCGCTAACCCAAGGCCCATTACGCCCTATCCGAATTAGGCCCAGTAGCGTCATCTGGGCCATCCAATATGATTCCAACCCATTTTCACTTCTGGCCCATGTTTGGCCGATGACGTCTTTCGGCCCATATGAGGCCCTATGTAACTCTTGGCCTACTAACGGCCCATGGTGAAACTGACCCGTAATGAACAGTGTATCACTTTACACCCATTAACGGCCCGTGGTGAAACTGGCCCGTGATGAACAGTGTATCACTTTATACCCATTAACGGCCCGTTATTCCGTTGGGCCGTTTCCAGCCCATGTTATCTTTTGGCCTTCTTAGAGCCCATTTATTCTTGGGCCCATTTCCATCATTCGTTTACTTACGACCCGTTACTGTCATTTTCTGCTTGTGGGCCAAATTCAGCCCATGGTTACAGTCGGCCCGTTTGTGGTCCGTTAATATGTTGGGCCCTTTTCATTGCATCATCAAATACGGCCTATTAACGATGGCCCGTTATGGTCGGCCCATGAACGGACAATTTCAACTCTAGCCCGTTTACGGCCATAATGCGGTCTGTTATTGGCCCATGTTTGGCCATCGATCATACTGCCCGTATAAGGCCCATTGATGATACGGCCCGTAGAAGGCCCATTGTTTCTACGGCCCGTAGAAGGCCCATTGTTTCTATGGCCCATAGAAGGCTCACTGTTTCTACGGCCCGTAGGAGACCCAGTGTCACTACAGTAAATATTAGCCCATGGTTATTGTGGCCTAGTTTTAAAAAATAGGTTAATGCAGCCACTAGCAAACCGCGGAAAAAGAACTGCAATGACTAGAAGCAAACAAATAAACAAGACAACAAGGAAATAAATAAGCAAGCAACTTACGCTAGGCTATCACGGCTATCACACATATTACATCTACTGGGCATCAAAGTTTGCCACCAGTGCAAATAAACGCGCCGACAAAAGAATATATAAAACTGAGAGCACTTCATAAGGCACTAGGCCTGGCCAGGTCGGGCCCCCCCAAACAGCTGAAGAAGCTGAGTAGACCTCAGTTGTGTCAACGATAGATGCATCAACACTAGATTTAAGGAATGATGGTGCGCACGGCAGTCCTCTGACATCTTCATTGCATCTTTGACTTCAAGTTGGAGCTGAGCTGAAGCAAGCCTTTCCGCTTTAAGTTAAGACTGAAGAAGTCGAACTGATTGAGGCAGCGACTGCACAGAGGTTGTCTCACACCTGCTGGTGAGTAGCTTCAACTCTCTGTCTTCATCAAGACAGGACCTTGGGGTCATCTCGTTGTCCTCAAAATGGTTTGGCTCACTATCTTCCCTAAAGTTCTGCCTGGCGTAAGAGATACGAGTCCGAAAGAGAAACAAGGAGACACGTAACAGGTTTCATAATTATATAAGCAAATAAATGGATCTGTTCTGCATAAGGAACATGTTTTTACAACTACAATTTGAAACTAGTAGTTGTTGCAAACATCCAATCAGATGTAAATAGCAAAGCAAACAGCAGTGGAGGAAATGATGCCTATCCTAATCTATACTAGAACAAAGTTTGAAGGCTTGAGAAGGATGAACTTACATTACATGTTAACACGGGCTGGACAAAGCCCTTCTTCATGTTGATGGAAGGATAATTCAATAAATTCCCCAAAGAAAATTCTTTATAAGCGTTGCCATTATTCTACATTTTGCAAAGAGTAAATATAGATCAAATAATATTGGAAGAAACAGAGGATAATGAAGCTCAGGTGCAGACTGATGATACATAATCAAATAGCAATCAACTAAGTACATCATTACAAGGCAAAAGGGAGAGAGGTACTGACAAGAGCAATGCAGAGCCCATTATTGTTTTGAGACCGTATGATCCTTTGAGCAAGGAGATTCATCTGAAATTAGTTTTCATACAAGAGAGAAGGTAAGGCACAAGCAGAAATTTAGGATTTTGAATTTTGAATTGATATCATAGACAGTACCTGGCGCTGGGCTCCCAGCAGTTCTAATAGGGGTTTGGCCACTGGAGTAGGGGTAAAGTGTGGTACAGTTGGGCCTGTGTTTTCTGTGGTTGCTGATCTATCTGATTTAACATGTATCACTACCTTCTCCAAATACCTAGTTTGTACTCCTTGATGACCTGCACTCACCCTCTTCCTTTTGGACACCTATTACGAAAGAACAACATCTGACTGGAAAAACATAGTGTGACGACACATGGAATAGGTACAGAAAATGGATAGGTATGGCATATACTCATATATGATGCTTAAACTAAGCAGATGGTGTAACAAAGTAGAAGTAATGCAAGAGGTCAGATGCAAAATATGTGCGACCAATACAACTTTGCAAAGTTAGAGCAAGCACCTTGATGGGTGAATAAGATAGGCCATCCTCCACCATGCCAAGTTTGATAGCCAGTGGATCATTCCGCAATATTCCTCTCGTGCGCCCATTCTCATATTCATTTTGATAATGTTCAATACCTGACATGCATGAAAACATAAAAACAAGTGAGATTTTCTTTGTAATGCAAAAGTGATTCTAATCCAATACTGCCTCCCTGTAAACCCCTTTGTGCTATCTCTGCAATTCTTTTGAAAGATGCCATGCATGCTGTAATTTATTGTGTGCATTAATATAATGTGGCCTACTACTCAAAATATGAGAGCTCCAGAAGTGATGACACTTCGCAGATGATAGCTTCGACATATAGTAAAGAAGAACAAGTCGACCTGACCTGACAGATTCAAAATATACTATGGGAGAACAACTCAACCTGACACGTCGACCGCAAGAGAAGAGTATCATCTTAAAGAAGAGCAGAAGAGCAAGCAGATTGAAGATATTACAAGTTTTTTAATACAATGTCGGTGGGCCACCCATGATGAACCAGAGCGCACAGAGAAATACTATTCTTTTCGGTCTCTCCATATGTGGCTCACATGCATTTCGAAACTAAAGTAGGAACATTTAGCTAACCAATTAAACATCTCTCAGTTTTACTAATATCAGCAATAATATCAGATATGAATTTGTACAACTAAGCTTGTTTAGCTCGATGGGTGGAGCAGTGCTATTACGACACGAACCACGTAGGCTGATTGTGGTCATCATAAAATGGGGAAAACATAAGCATGATGAGTACAGTGTTGACCGTGGCAGTGGGATGGCAGATCTGAAGCTGCAAACCACGCAAAGGGTAGTTAGAAACCAATGTTTGCTTTGAAATAACAACTAAGATTTGGTATGGACAAGAAAGTACGGTCAACAAGTGACAAAGAAATGCAATTATGCTGTCTCTCTATATGTCACGACATGCATTTGGAAACTCAAGTGGGACCTTTAGCTAACCAATTAAATGTGTCGATTAACTAATATCAGTATCATATCACAATCATATTTGAACAACTAAGCTTTCGAATTCTGAGTGTTGTGTTGTTTAGCTTGAAGGGTGGAGTAATGCTGGTACGACAGAAAGCACCTACGCAGATCATAGTAGAGTAGATAAAAGGGAAAAGCCTAAGCATCAAGAGAAAAATCAGGAAAGTGGAACTAGCTGGACCAGTGGGTGGCGCACATGCTTTTCGAAACGAATATAGGAACATTAGGTGACCAATTAAACGTTCTCTGTTTTAGTGATATGAGCATCATATCAGATTCGTATTTCAACACGTAAGCTTTGGGTTGAGGTCTTGAGGAGCAGTGCTAGCACGACACGAAGCACCTACGATGATGGTAGTGAATATAAAGGGGGGAAACCATAAGCTTTACGAGTATAGTGCCCGTGCCATGGCGGATCTGAAGGTGCAAACCGGACAAAGCTACTTTGCAACCAATGTTTGCTTTCAACTAGCCACTACGATTTGGTACGGACAAGAAAAGTACAGTAAACAAATTACGATCTATTTTCCGGGTGAGATCAATAACTTAAGCACATACGGAAGAGTACCAGCTCTCTTGCGATGCCGTGTAGGCCTATGCTGATACGTTGAGGGTGCTGCGGGTGCGATGGCTGTCGGCGGTGGGGAAGAAGACTTTAGACGGCAGACGACCGGGTCGGGGGATATATCCTGTTGCCGTGGACGAGGCAGTCGTAGGAGCGGCAACGGCAAGGTGGACGACGGCGCCGATGAAGCGAGAGGAGGCGATGAAAGGATCCTGGTCCAGCGCCGTGGATGAGAGACGTCCACCTCTTGCAGTGGACGACGGGGTAGGGGTAGCGGCTCCGGCAAGGTGGAGGATGGGGTGGCGGACGGAGGAGGCTGGCCGCAGTGCGGAGGTTGTCGTGCCGCCGACGGTGTATGAATGGGGAAATGGAGGGGAGGGGGATCTCAAACTTTGGGACGCGCTTCTCTGAAATGGGGGAAAGTTACGAACTTATCCCCCGTTTAAAATTTCGGACATCGCGTCGGTTGGGGATAGGACGGTAATCTCGCATCTCCCAAATATTTGTCGGTAACTATTTCGGGAGAGGAGAGGGTGTTCTGCCGTCCATGGTTGGCGCCCACGATGTATGAATGGGGCTGACAGGTAGGGCGGTTGTGTCACGTCTGATGGAAGTTACACAGGTAGGGCGGACGAGGAGAGTTTGTTTTGCCGTCCACCGTGTATGAATGGGGAAATGGAGGAAGAGACACATGTCTTTCGGACGAGCTTGAATCAAATGTGTTTTGCCGCCCACGTTTGGCGCCCCACCGTGTCTGAATGGGCTCAGAGGCCGTCGTGTCACGTCTGATTGAAGTTACTAGTCTACCCCTATCGACAGCAGTGTAAATCCTGTCGATAAGGATGTCAAGTGTCAGGGGTAGACAATAATTTCCATCTCGCAAACACTTGCTTCGAGCAGCCCACAAATTATAGTGGGTGTTTAGCCGCTTTGTTCAAAACTTGGGAGAATTAACATTCACGTTTGCCCTGGGACCTGGCAAACTAAATTCAAATCCAATTTGTATTCGATTATGAATATCCATAGATAATTATACGTTTTGTTATTTATTTCTTCAAAACCACAACAAAGATTTATTCCACCTTTATATATGATTATGATTTAGAAATGTCGTGATCTTCGAATTCAGTAGGTTGGGTACACTCTGAGTCAAACAGTTATTTCATCCAATACAATATGCTCACACGAAAAATAGTTCACGTTATGTCAATCATACAAGTACTGAGGATTACCTCACCTAAAGAATCCAGATCATTACAACATATGGACAACATAGGGGGTCTTGCAACATAATCCATTCAGAGACATGACACAACATGCAAGTACAATAATCTAATGAAAATTTCAACTGGTATCTAAAGAAGAACCGGGATTATCTTGGGCTTCAGATAGCAGAAACAGCAGGACCTCCTCCGTCTTCAAATGCAACATTCTTACTTCCTCCAATTCTTGGGTTGCTTGCATAATGCGTGCCGCTAATTCCGTAATTTCCAGCCTCGAGATAAAGATTACCTCATTCATGGCAGCCACACCATCTCTTTCTGCCTCTAGTAGAGCCTTAAGCACTATAATATCTGTGCTCAGACTGCTCTCCGGCCGTGTTGCCTCTGAACTGCTACCATCTGGTAACATGGATGGCGCACTGCTTCCACAAATAGATTCTGGAGTTGTACATTGTGTCCTAGTGTGAACGGCATCCTGAAAGGTTTCCGCTGGACATCAGTAACAGAAAGTTATCGTATGATCCAGGCAGTAAGCTTAGATGGTAAACGACGGACGAATTATTGCCGAGCATGGCAAACTATATTTAAATGGTCCGAAGCAGCATCAGTCGAAAAGAAATTAAAATGGTAAGATGAAACTAGGGATGTAAGTGGCAAATAACGAAATCCGCCAGTCCCATCTAGTTAGTTTTTGCTACCTCCCTAGTTCATTTTCCTCAAAAAAACAAAACTCTTTTGAACTATCATACCACTAGTGGACTTTAATCGGGATTAAACCGGACCCATTTGACATCCCGAGTTGAAAGGGAGTGTACAACCGCTATATTTAAGTTGCCAAGGCATCTAAGCAGTTGAAATAATCTGAGAAAGCACTTAAAGTGTGGCTTCATATAAACTACGAAGACAGTCTTGTGATGAAGTTGAAAGGAATCCCGGCCGTTGATGGAACGTACGAAACCGGCATGCATGTACGCCCCACCGTCGTCCCTACAGTGCACTAGTACTGCTGCGACTGTATACGCTATAATATTGAAATAATGAACACCATGTATCTTCTTCAGTGTATTGTTCAACCGCATATGCTACGCTCCTCTCCTTTCGTTTTCCTCTTTATAAGCTGATTTGTTTGACGTTTTCCTCTTTATAAGCCGATTTGTTTGACCTGCGAACATGTTTTAGATGGTTAGGTTTTTTGTTTAATTTATCAGCGCTGCTAAATCTCAGTCGACGCATCCATCGTTTGATTGGTATTAGCCTTAAGATTCGTGTTGTAAGTAGATTTGTCTCGTTCTGGCTTGTTAAAGCAGCCGGTTCTTTTTTCTTCAGGTCTTCTGGTTGTCTGGGCTCATTTTCTCGCGGGCGAGAGGGTTTGCGTGGTGGGTGGAGGAGGTGTGGGGGGGGCCTTTTCAGTGTCTTTCCTGTGATTTGTACTTTTTATTCATTTTAATTTTGCTTTTTTTTGTGGTACAGCGGTTGTGAGCTTGGTCTTTTTTTCTTTGCCTGCGTTGTTATGTTTTAGTAGGGAGAAAATGGTATTCGTCCATTTCTTTTCATATCTGATCCTCAAAAAAAGAAAAAAGAAAATTATTTTCATGTGTTGTTATGCTTGTCTTTTTGTTTTTCCATTTCTTCTTTTCTAAATAATTTTTGTAAATACATGAGTAATTGTAGAATTATATGAAGATTTTTTGTATAAATTTTTTTCTTCTTGTAAAATTAAATGTTTTATAAAGAATATAAAACTTTGATATTACACATATATTTATGTAATTTTGCTTGCGTAACAATAGTTGCACACTCGTTTGCTATGCATAGCTAGATGTTCATCGTCCATGTGAAACTCCTTCAAAAATTATTCAATATAATTAGTTTATCAATAATTTTTTATATTTTTAGGTTCTGCTTTATTTGTATTTCTAGTTCCTATCTTTTTGTTGTATTGGGTTTTTCCGTTGTTGTTATGGCTACACTAAATCTCAGTCGACTGAGATTTAGCGAAGTCTCAGCCGATGGCACTAAGATTCGTGTGTACGTGTACGTTGGCTCCATCATGCTCTTTTCTTTGTCGCTGCACGGGCCGGTGGAGATGAGAGAGCCTTTCTTTTATTTTTCTTCTTGGCCTTATTCCCTTTATTGTGCAGCCAGAGTGTCCTTTTAGTTATTTTTGCCAGCCTACAAAAAAAATACTTTGTTTTGTTTCTTTTTCTCACCCTACACAAGTAAGTTTTGCCTGTAGGAGAGGAAGTCTCAGTGGCTTCTCTTTTTCCCAAAAGAAATTTTCATTTTTCCTTTTTCTTTACCTTTTTCTTCTTTTTACTATTTTATTTTTCCTTTACTTTTTATAAGTCTTTAATTTTCTTTTACTTGCTCGTCCCGTTTCATATTTTCTGTTTTGTTTTTCTTCTTGTTTATTTAATTTAATATTTTATTTTTCATTTTGTCCTTGCTTAATAATGTTGTGTTTTATTCTATTTGATTTTAGCATATTTTCCAACTTTCTAGCAGCCCTATTTTAGCAACGAAATTGCCTAACAATTTTTTTGTTAATCATTTTCAGTTGCACATCCATTAGATGTTTTTAAAGTAAATGTTGGCTGCAATAGTTGAGATTTTATTAGCGGGATTGCTAAAATTCAGTCGATTGAGTTTAACTGAAGTCCTGGTACACATATATGGTCGCTAGATCATTGTTTCCGTAAGATTCATGCACCACTGCTTGTCTAGTGTTACCCCGACCTGTTTAGCGCTCGCTTCTTCTTTTTTTACTTTCCCGTGTTCGGTATTGATGCGTGATGTGCTGGTTGTGAGAGGCGTTTTTCATTGTTTTTGTTGGACTTTTCAATTGCCATGTACACACCATATCTACCGCGGAGTACTCATCTCAGGGGAGGGGGATTTGTCCCTCGGGGTTCTTCAGTTGCATTTTTTCACCTATTTTCCCCTCTTTTATGCCAGATCTCTATTTGTGGATTTATTTACATATGTATTTTTTTATGCTTGTATAATGTAGGAAATGCTTTTTCTTCGCTGGGGATTTTTTAACCATGTAGACATAAATTTTAGAGGGTATGTTGGTTGTTAGCGGGGTTTTAAACTATGACTTTTGTTTTGTACAGGACCGACATTTTCATATATATTTTTCTTGTTTATGCGTGAAAGAATATTAGCATATATTTTTTCTTGCACCGGCTGCAAGTGCATGTCTTCTAACCCGACCGCAACTGGACTTTTTTGTTCTATCGGAGGGGGCGCTAGAAGAGGGGGCGGGCCAGTTGCAAGCTCGACAACAGCCCCGCAACTGTATGTCCCCCAACATGGTTGCAACTCGACTTTTGTTTTGTCGAAGGGGACGGGCCAGTTGCAAGCCTGATAACAGCCACGCAACTGCATGTCCCCCAATATGGTTGCAACTCGACTTTTGTTTTGTCAGAGAGGGCACCGGGAGAGGGGGCGGGCCAATTGCAAGCCCAACAAAAACCCCGCAACTGCAAATGCCGCACCCAACCGCCATTGCATGTCCACCAACATGGTTGCAACTCTACTTCTGTTTTGTTGGAGGGGGCACCGGGAGATGGGGCGGACCAATTGCAAGCCCGATAATAGCCCCGCAACTCCATGTCCCCCAACATGGTTGCAACTCGGTTTTTGTTTTGTCGGAGGGGGCACCAGGAGAGGGGGCTGGCCAGTTGCAAGCCCGACAACAGCCCCGAACTGCAAGCGCTGCACCCGCTCGCAACTGCATGTCCCCCAACATGGTTGCAACTTGATTTTTGTTTTGTCGGAGGGGGCACCAGGAGAGGGGGCCGGCCAGTTGCAAGCCCGACAACAGCCCCGCAACTGCAAGCGCTGCACCCGCCCGCAACTGCATGTCCCCCAACATGGTTGCAACTCGACTTTTGTTTTGTCGGAGGGGGCGCCGGGAGAGGGGGCAGGCCAGTTGCAAACCCAACAGCAGCCCCACAACTACAAGTGCCGCATTCGACCGCAACTGCATGTCTTTTAACCCGGCCGCAACTGGACTTTTTTGTTTTGCCGGAGGGGACACCGAGAGAGGGGGCGGGCCAGTTGCAAGCTCGACAACAGTCCCCGCAACTGCCAATGCTGCGCCCCGACTGCAACTGCACGTCCCCCAACATAGTTGCAACTGGACCTTTGTTTTGTCATAGGGGGCGGCGGGAGAGGGAGCGGGCCAGTTGCATGTCCGACACTAGGAATGCAACTGCAAGTGTCGCACCCAACCGCAACTGCATGTCTTCTAGCCCGGCCGCAACTGGACTTTTTGGTTCCGTCGAAGGAGGCACCGGTAGAGGGGGTGGGCCAGTTGCAAGCCCGACAACATCCCCGCAACTGCAAGCGCCGCACCCGTCCGCAACTGCATGTCCCCCAGCATGGTTGCAACTGGACCTTTGTTTTGTCGGAGGGGGCGGTGGGAGAGGGGGCGGGCCAGTTGCATGTCTGACACTAGGAATGTAACTGCAAGTGTCGCACCGACCGTAACTACATATCATGTAACCCGACCGCAACTGGAGTTTTTTTGTTTCGTCGGAGGGGTCACCTGTAGAGGGGGCGTGCCAGTTGCAAGCCCGACAAACAGCCCCACAACTACCAGTGCCGCACTCGACCGCAACTGCATGTCCCCCAACATGGCCGCAACTAGACCTTTGTTTTCTCGGATGGGGTGCCGGGAGAGGGGTCGGGCCAGTTGCATGTCCGACACTAGGCATGCAACTGCACGTGTCGCACCCGACCGCAACTGCAGTTTTTCAACACGACCACAACTTAGTGTTGTTCTGCCAGTTTTTTATGATAAAATTATTGCACGCCGTATCTCAACTATAATTGCAAGGGATACAAGTACTAGCAACTAGCCGCTCCCTACACCTTCATTATTTTTTCAAATGCACATTGAACATTTTCAAAATGCATTTTTATATTTTAAATTATATGGTGAATATTTTTAAATCTATTTGAACATTTTTAATTACACAATAATTTTATCAACGCACAATGGATATTTTTGAAATGTACAAACACTTTTTTCTAAAGTATAATGACGAAAGCAAAAAAAATGCTTCCTTTTTTGGTGAACATGTAACTGAAAATGAAATCTAAATAAAAACATTGAACAAAAAACAGGAGAAATTAAATCAGAAAACCCAGGAAATAGAACAAAAAACTAGACAACACGCAAAATAAGAGAACAAAAACTAGACACAGGAAAATCATACAAAGAACTAGCGTCACACACTAGAGACTAGACACAGGAAAGCTAGACAACAAGCAGCGCCCAGAAAATCACATGGCATTAAAAGAACGCTGGTCCAAAAGAACGAACAATAATAGAAGACAAACACAAGGGCCGGCCCAGCAAAGACTGGACGAGGGAATAAGATGGGCTGGGCTATAAACTGGATGATGTCATCCAACTGAGACTTTAGTCTCAGTAGACTGATGCGTAGACAGACCCTTAATTTATATACTTGAGCTCGTGTTTTTCTAGATTTATTTTAGTCTTTCCGACGAAATTAATTCAATGGGAGAAGTTCCTTTCCACTACCACCTTATCAATCTCAAGATGTTGTGACATCGATCTCAATATCTTGGATGTGCTCATAGGGATAGGTTGTGCGTAGGTTCATAGGGTTGGGTGTATGCAGTGCCGTAGCCAGAATATCTACACGCCCCGGGCCATCTTCGTTGCTACAGTGTTTACTGTAGCTACGGTACGCGACTGTAGCTACAGTCAACGAACGTTTTCACCACCATGCCCCAGGCCATGGCCCAGGTAGCCTGAGGCCTGGCTACGCCCCTGGGTGTATGTACGTATTTATGATCAACTATGATTGTACTGTGTTAAAGAAAAGAGCCAATTTGTTAAGTCAAAAGATAAAAAACAATAACCGAGCAAAACGACAAGAATACCACTAACCCGAAGCGGAATATGAAAACATGTCACTATACCAAACATAAGGTGACCTAGACTACCGAACCGGAACTGAACCACGCTGCCTTGGAAAACCACCTGACTCCGACGCATCGAACACACCAAGCAATCACCGGAGAAGGCAAGCGTCTACCCTCTTGTTGTGGGTCGTGAAGCTCGGATCCTACATGTAGATCACGAGGAACAAGAACGATAATCATGAGGACATGTGTAAATGATAGGAGACCAATGAATCAAATCCACATCAGAGCCTAAGAAGCTTCACACCAGGATCAAGGCAAGCCCGGAGACGTCGAAGCAATGCAACCCGGTGGCATCCGAGTTCCGTGATGATGCCCTGAATAGGGTAACGACACAAAGTGCCATCGCAGCCGAGCCCAAAACAAAGGGCTAAGGTTTTAAACCGGTATGCAGACACGAAGAGGAAACCCATAGCGACACTCCAAGGGGTAAGTGACACCCACAGGCATCACCATCGTTGGCCTCGAAGCACAAAGCTTCCACCTGAATACTCCTCAATGCCACCATAGGCACAACCGGACCTGACTCCACCAGAGGGAGAGGGGCTGCATGGCCAGCACTACACCTCCAGATCCAGACCAGGGAGCTGCTACCGCCGGATCCACGACGACAATGCAGTGGCCGAGAGTCGTCCCCTCCTTTGAAAAAAAGAGTGTTTCTCTCCTCTTATGAACTACTCCCTCCGTTCCTAAATATTTGTCTTTCTAGATATTTCAACAAATGACTACATACGAAGCAAAATGAATGAATCTACACTTTAAAATATGTCTATATACATCCGTATGTGATAGTCTGTTTGAAATATATAGAAAGACAAATATTTAGGAACGGAGGGAGTAGTTGTAGGGGAATGATTCCAGGGAGAATGATTTACACTACTCTTTTCACAGAAAAGAAAAGGAAGAGCTACAGAAAACTGGTTGTGATATGAGTACGTATGTTCAACAGGAAACTTGATATCCACGCCATTTTTTTATCAATATTATCTGGCAAAACATATATTACACTGGCTCCAATATTTTCTTGACAAACATAAATAAGCGCTAAATTTTGCTACTTGGAGAGGGACGGGGAAAATGCTCTCCAGAACAAAACAAAACAAAAAATCTTGCTCCCATGATGCACCCCGCGCGTGTCACGGGAGACCTTGTTCCGCCGCCGAGGCTCCTCCTTCTCTCTCGGCCGCCCCCTCCTTGCCACCGCCGGAGAGCGTTCGCGGGGCGAAGCCCGTGTGGAGCTAGCGGCGGTGGGTCTCTTCTCCTTCTTCCCCTACTCAGGATCTTGGTAGTGTGGGATGGCTGCGCGGTGTGGGGGTGTGGGATCTGGCGGGGCTCCCGGCGATGGGTGTGCGAACACATGAGATGTAGGACAGGGAGGCAGTGTTACGACCCAGAAATGGATGTGCACTCGGCACGGTGGCGGTAGTGGTGCACTGAGCACGGTTGGGCCCGGTCGGTGGTGGTGGATGTCATTCTGCGGCAGGTGGAGTGGGGCTTCTCTAGTTGGCGGGGACGTGGTTCCACGTGGCGTTGCGTTCCCCTCCGTGTGTGGTGTCGGACTAAGGGCCTGCTCTCCTTCGATGGCATGGGTGGTGGTGGGGCGCAGTGACAAGATCAACGGAAAGTGGTGTAGGCGAGGCAGCGCGGGGACCTCTTGTAGATGATGGCGGTGGCTTGCCATTGCTTGCCAGGGGTGGTGTGAGCTTATTGCGGGTCATAGAGCTCGGTTCTGCCTGTAGGCTGTAGACCACGAGGAACAAGAACGATAATCACGAGGACATGTGTAAATCATAGGAGACCAATGAATCCATTCCACATCAGAGCCTAAGAAGCTTTTGTACATTTTTCTACTTCCGAGAAGTGATTAGAGCATGGTCTATGCGTCATTGCAATACACACAACCACCTTTATTAAAGTTGATGCAAGACAATGAGGCCAAACTTGTACTTTTCTGTGCTAAGAATGCATACCACAAACAAGTAAAAAACATTAACCCCAACTCATATTTCATGTCATCCCTGTGATCATACGTGCACATGCAAGACAATTTAAAAAATGGACTAAAAGTAGATGGATTAAGAATACACTGCTAGTTAAGTGCTATTTCCAGCTCATTGTGGTACATGGATGTTGGTTTCTTTTTGCTCCGTTATCCAGGTCATAGTGAAACTGGACGTTGGGGTTTTACGAGAAAAAACCTATCATCCTGTCTCTTACATAAGAATTAAAATAATAATATTCTTGTATACATGTATAAAATTTGCAGCTTCTGCGGCTACAAGAACTTTGCTTTCTGCTGGCAAGATCTATTTGTCCCGCACTTCTTTTGATTTTGCTGATAGGAAAATGTAGAGCCCAGCAATCACCACTGTTGTGCCGAAAAAGCTGCACATGTAGAAAAAGATGAACAGTTCAATCCCTTTTTGCCCAACTATAGTAATTATAAAAAAGTAAAACCTTTTACTTGAATCAAAAAGATGGCACGGGGTGAAGAGGGAGAAGAAGCGAAAAGGGACAAACCTTCCTGTCGTAATCTCGTCGCCTATAAAGATGGAGTCCAACAAAACAGTGAATACCACTGACAATGGGCTGAACATTGGAGGATATGCTGGGCCTCGCTTGGCGACGACCCATGAGTTCAAGCTATATTTCCCAGAAGTTGCAAGTGCCCCCTACATCAGATAATTTCCATGTTGATTTCCTAGTGAATAATTTTCCATAAAGGGTTTTCATTTACTAGTGATTTTGTTAATTTTGGCAGAATTGTTTCAAAGAAATTTTGTGTTGCTTAGCTTCAAATATGTCTCAGATTGTAATATGTTTTTTGGATATTTGCTAGACCCACTGACTCACAGAGTAGAAGATGGTCAGAAGGTTGAGATCCCATCCTAGCTTCCATGCACTCTTGTCCCTACTCAATATTATTCCAACTAGTGCTGTTTGAAATCCTCCAACCAAACATGTCACCATGGACGACCAGTATTTGTATGGATACACCTTCATAACCTTTGACTGCATGAAGATAATGAAAGTATTTCAAATAATTTGAACTAATAAAAACAATATATGAAGATAGAAAATGAATGTTCTAGTCGTCCCAATCTGGTGTCGAAGTTCTCCTTGCATGCAACAAGATCATCGTCAACTCATTCATAACATGCAAATAAAAGCATTGCTAGTTATATACATGAAAAATAATAATTGGATTTACTAGATGCACACTCATTACATCAACTAATTAAAAGCATGGTGAATGAAGAACACATCTAGAACCAAAGTTCAGGCTGAGTACACTTAAAAGGTTGTAATGGTACTAGTACGGTGGTAACTTCATAGTTAGTGGATGCTAACTAGGGAAAAATATATCGTTGGAACATAACCATATATGATCTAGTTTTGAGTCTCTTATTAATACAAATTAAAGCTGACAATGAAGACCGATCTCAATTTTTTGGCACGTTTAGGGAGATAAAATAGTTTGAAGATTAATTTTACCAACAATTATGATGATGTCACCTCTTTAGCCTCTTAATGCATGCATGCAAGTAGATCTCTCCACGACTATCTTTCCTCTCCTCTCATCATGTCTACCCGCTGTAAGACCAAAGAGGACTCGTCTCCCTAGTCTAATTATAAATAATTTAACAGACTTAACAAAAAAATAAGAGGGATAGCAGCAACAAGTCATTGCATACTCGGTCACCTGAATCAGGTACCAGCAAGCAAGTGTGATGCTGCTGCCTACCAAGAATATTGTCCCTCTTAGATGATTGCCTGCAACCTCCGTCGTGTTTTGCCCCATGTGGCGCAGAACGGGTTTCCAAAGATGCAGTATCTTGCCCTTGTAAAGGCTGATGAGCATTGTACCTCCAACCGAAAGTAAGACGCCTACGACCTTGAGTGATCCAGCTATGCTCAAGATTTGCAATGTCTCCATTCTAATATGTTCAAGCATATCACATACGTGTTTGCGAAAATAAGATAGAATAGTGGTTATTGATTATCAAAAAGTTGATTTTGGACGTTTATTGTGAATGAATACATGAATAATGACAGAAATTTGGTACCTGAAGACGAGCGAGAGAATGAATGTGACCAGCGGAATTATGTTCAAAAAGATGACGGCATAAGCTGGCGTTGTATCACGAAGACCATAGTAGTATAGGCTCATTGGCACCGCGTACCTACATACATGATGTGTAGTTCATGTGATCGAACATTTTGTTCACACAATTCACCCTCTAATCAGGTATGCATTAGATTGAAAGTGACTACTTTTGTCTCAATTTTGCTTCGTGGGGTACTTAATTTTCTCTCTAATCGAAGCTCTTTGCAGCCAACCACTATGTGTACACATAGTTGACCTACAGAACAAGTGTACCCTATATATATTACTAATCACTAGCAAAAGGGCCCGTTCGTTGTAACGGGAGAAAAGAATACCACGCGCTCTTAATTTATAGAAAATGGTCTATAACCTGAGTATTTGTAGCTATGGCCCAAGTAAAGATGGTTTTTGCCTACAAAAGCGCATGTTCAAGATTCCACATGTCTTCTATTTAAATGCGTACAAAGAAACGGGCAAGTGATCTTTAATTTCATCTCCAATCCTGATTTGTTGAGATGTTCATTCATAATCCGGATCAGTACCGATATGAAAGAAAGACGGATAATGCGATGTTGATTAAGATTGCACCCTAGATAGTATTTTTATTCAAATAGTTAACAGGCAAAATAACATCATACTTTGATTCTATATATTTTTCTAATCAAATTTCATATATAACATGTTAAAATTGGAGTTACGGTTTAGAAGATATGAGTATTTTAAAAAACATTTAATATGTACTATGGGTTTAATGTAAGAAACATTAGGGGGTTTTCTATAAAATAGCATGACGGACTAAGAATACCTATTTATTTTATTAGTAGGTATAGACTACAATATAGCGTCCTTGGCTTGGTTCATATTTTTGCCAAGCATCTAACTGAAGTTTACTCATAAGATACTCTTTCAAGATTTTTAACATGCATGGCTTTAAGAGTAGACATTGCTAGAGACCAATTGTATTCTGTTACTAATCATTATAATATGTCGGTTTTTAAACGTATCACGAGTTCATTTGCTGGTCAAGCATCTAACTGAAGTTTACTCATGAGAGATACTCTTTAGGAGATTTTTAACATGCATGGCTCTAAGTGTTGACCTAGCTAGAGAACATTTGTACCCCGTAATAATGACCATGATATGGTGGCTTTGACTTATCATGAGTTCATTTGCTAGTCAAGCATCTAACAGAAGTTTGCTCGTGAGATACTCTTAGGATGTTTTTAACATGCATGGCTTTAAGAGTGGAGCTGGCTAGAGAACAATTGCACCCCATTACTAATCACTATAATATGGCGGCTTTGACTTATCATGGGCTCATTTGCTGGTCAAGCATCTAACAGAAGTTTGCTCAGGAGATACTCTTTAGGATATTTTTTTAACCTGTGAGGCTTTAAGAGTTCCAGAGGAAGTACAAAAGTAGGGAACACACACATTGGAGCCCACGTCTCCGGTTGCTATGTTGACTTGATAGATAACATCATTATAATTTATATTTCCACTAAAGCATGACGCATGGGGAATGATTCGCCATACAAAATTACTGATAATTTACAAGTTGCATTGTTGGTACCGATAAAAAAAAAACTTGACGATGTCTCACAGTTTTATATAGTATCACTGCAGTTCAAAAGCTGGAGCCTGTAACCCCCGGATTGAAATAATAGGTTTGTGCTTCACTTGTGCCCGAAGTAGCCCAACACAAGTGTGCTCAAATTAATAGTATAGTAATTGCATGCTGTGGAGATAACACACTTTCAACAGCATCGTTATATAGTACGTATAGTTTATAATGTTACAATTGTATCTTATATGTAGTTGAAAGGCCCAATCCTATATCCTGCGGATAGAAAACAATAGGTTTATGCTTCACTTGTGCCCACAAGTGTCCCCAAGACAAGTGTCGTCTCAAATACTTGTTTAATTAACTGCATATGTTCCCCCGCAAAAAAAAAAGTTAACTGCATATGTTGTGCAGGAGCTAACAAACTTTTAATTAATCGAGAATGTGGGATAAGCTAGTACACCATGCATACATAAAAGGACATCGAGAGATCGACCAGCTGCATGAGTAGTGCGATGTGCTGGCTTCACTGAGATCCACGTCGTCTGCCACTGAAATTAAGTATATCACTGAACCTGAAGCTGGGACGTAGTGGCTCGTTTGGAGTTTTGGACGTGGCCTAGACCAGGACATAGGCGGTATCACGCACTAAACTAATAGCCTGCATCTAGTTTAGGGGGTCATCCAGACCGAGTCTCCAGTGACACCACCGGGCGGGTCTTGCTACGTCCGCCCCTGGCTAAGGCGTGCATGCATAGATCGAGCCAGTACCAACCAGAACAACGTAACGAAAAACAGTTCATGGCAACTATTTGCGCGTCGACAGCATGCAGGTGCGATGTATGTACTCACTGCGTACCCGATGAAGGCGTTGAGGAAGATCCATCCCGTGGCGTGCCAACCCATCTCTCTCAACTTGCCCCTGCATGTACGCGCACAAACGGAATCCGCGGCTAGATTAGCTGGTTATATATAAAATCCATGAGGAATCAGGGCGCTCCGTCAATCATGAGTTGGTCTCGTGCAGCTCGCCGCTCCCCTGCCTCGCCTCGCTCGGGTCAAGGGAGGGGGAAGGGAAGTGAATTTTGCACTGTGGTGTGGTGGGTGTCCCGCACCCTGATAAACGCATCGTATAAGTTTCAAAAAAAAACGCATCGTATAATAATAAAGAGTCTGTTGTAATAACCTCACGACATGCATGCATGCATGGGCCAGCCGGTCTGCGGCACCAAATCGCGCAGGATCATTCCGTACCTTACCTTACGCATCCGCAGAGTCTCTCCATCGATAGCCGTTTTTCTTCTTCGCTTGCATCGCGTCTTTGGCGTTGTTGTGCACTTTTTTTTCCCTTTTGGAACTTCATTGCGCACGACGCGTTTGTTAGGCAGGGCTCCGCTTTCTTTCTTTCTTTTTTAATTAAAGAAAAGACTCTTTTACCACATGACATGTGTGGTCAGCTATCTTATGCTAAGTTAAGACAAGTATTTGTGGAAGAAGAAGAAGAACGGGAAAGAAAAGACTCTTTTTCTTTTTTTGCATGGTCGACTACGTAAGGTCGATTGTTTTCTTTTTTCCTTCTGTAAAAAAAAACGTCTCCGAGAGTTTTTTTTTCGGGATACAGCCGAATTAATGTGCTGCGGCTCGTACGTGCACCTCGGAGCTTCCATTCGACTCGCCGCCCGCCCTCTCGTTGCCGCCACCGCCGACCCGGTGTCGGTGGGCCTCTCCGGCAGCGCCCATGCGGAGGAGGACGGGCCGCATGTATGCAAAGACCGCATCTTTTCCCTCCTCAATCCACATCTGCAATAACCGACCTCGTCTCCTTCTTCCTCTCCGGTCACCCTCGCCGCCGCGATTGCCTGCCACACCGACGGAGCGCATGCATGCATGCATGCAAAGACCACATCTTTTCCACCGCGGGCGTTCCTCCTCCTCTCTCCTCCTTCCTTCCTTACAAGATGCAACGCCACGCCAGTCACGAGACCTGATGAATCGCCGGAGGCTCCCACGGCTCCGCCTGTGCTAGCAGAGCTTCTCCTCTCCTCCCCGCGACGATCGATCGCCGGTGGCACCTAACCGCTGCGTCCTCGTCTCTCAATTTCCTCTCCCGTCGGTCAGTGCGCCGCCGCATGAATCCCTCTTTTTCCCCGGCCGGCCGAGTCCGTCCGTCAGTTCCAACAAGAAGTACCACGCATGCAGCCACGTCGATCGACGGCCGCGCCAATGACAAGTGCCGCCGACGGACACCACCGACCAAGCCATTCCCGCGTCCTCGCAGCCACGTCGGTCGACGGGCCCTTCTTCATCTTCACTCGCCGCAATACAAATCCTGCGTCACCATGTCCGACTCAGAGAGCCCGCCGGCGTCCATGTCAACCGTACGTACGTCGTGAAGGTAACTACGTCCATCGGCCTCAGCGCCGAGCTGCCGGAGGGCACAAAGGCCACATCTTTTTCCCGGCCTTTATGCAGGACCAGGACCAGGACCAGCCTGCACGTCCAAAGCCTCCATCCATCTTCGCCGCCGCGTTCCGATTCAGAGGTGCGTGCATGTGCCGCCTTGGCCGGCGTCCGTGGGGAGCACCTCACCTCTCCGGCCCACTGCCGCGTGCAAACCTCGACCTCGCCGGGGTCGATTTAGAGGCCATGATCGGAGGGGTCCTGGAGTCTGCCGGCATCGGCGTGAGCGAGTGCAGCAGTGCGGAGCTGTCTCACGCGTTGGCCGTAGAGGAGGAAGTTTGTCGGGGCGCCCGCGGCGATGTCTTAGCCATAGTTTTCACTTTCGACGAAATTTCTCAAAATTTCGCTCATTTCGAGGGTCCTCGAAACATTTATGTTTTGTTTAAATTATTTCGGTATTTTAAAATTAAACGTATAAGAGAGAGCTGGAATCTAACATGTCTGTCTTCATATGCCTAGCAGAGTGGTAGGCTGGTGTTATTGCACACTTTAGGTCCTCGGTTCGAATCACAGGGCGAACAATTGTTTTTACTACTTCATACTAAAAATTGACAAAAAAAATTATCTCGCTGGGATTCGAACCTGGATCTACAAAGACTGAAGTTGTGTTCGCACCATTCTGATAGACGAGGTCTGGTGAACATTTTGTGCTAAACTTTTACTTATTCAATACTTTGTGTTCGAATTAATTCAAATTTAATTAAAAATTTCGTTAATTTGCTCGAAATGGTTTTCGAAATTTACGAAATTTCCGAAATTTTTCGGTGCTTTCGAGGGTGAGCGAAAATAATTTGGTTTCGAAAGTGAAAACTATGGTCTTAGCGCGTGGCCGCCATCTGTTCTTCTTGGCTTTGGAGTTGTATAACCTTCATAGTTACTAGTAGATTAAATTACTTTCAAGTTTCAATATAAGCTATCTGAAGATTGGTGTAATTAAGCAGTGGACTACTATTACTATACTGTTCAGCCAGCTTAGCTCTTTGCATCATTGCATGGATCACTCACCGGGAGTTGCAGATCACCTAGACGGACATGGCGCGCGCGTTAGCTGACACTGCAAGTCTGGAACCACCAGCCGGGAGTCCACCGTCGTGGACGAGTGCGGCATCACATAGCAGTTGGATGCATCTTGCATCGCGGTCGCCATCGCCCATCTACGAGCGACAAGGTCGTTCGGCACACCCATGGGCAAGGAGTCATATATATCGTAGCATCGTGCCACACGGCCACCCGCGACGAGATCGTTCGGTCATGGACAGGGAGTTGTGTGGTAGCATGAAGCCACGCAGCCCAGAGCGACGAGGTCGTTTAGCGAGTCCATGGACAATAGGCCTTGCTCCGGTGATACAGTGCGGCTGCCGGCGACAAGGTTATCCGGTGCCGCCATGGATGAGAGCAGCACGTGAACACTAGATCGTGGGGTGTGAATTATGTACGCATCTCATTCTCATACAACAAGGTTAGGACACATACGGGATTGGAATCGGGAATGGGTAATTAGGCAAAGTGGGAGTAGCTGCTTGCTTCGAGATTGTGAATGGCGCCACATGTTAGCCATCAAGAAGGGCCTCACGTGCTGGGCTGTGAGACCTGGTCTCATAGATTTTTTTTTCTGGATGTGCGATAAGGACATACGATGAGTAGGGATAACCATGTAGGCGGCAGTATATATAGAGCCTCCTGCTCCATCACCCGCGTCATGGAGCATGTGCTCACTGTGTGCATGCGCCCAAAGTGTTCGATGAAATGCTTGGATGAGTACTTATTGTATGCTTATTTGTTTGTCTGTGATAGAATACCCGGAGTGCGCCGCCTGTTACTTCGAATCTCTAGGTTTCGCGGATCATCAGCAAGGCAAGTAACACTTTGATCATACCTCTTTTACTACCTAGTTTTATTGCATTAGATCAAATTCTCAAACACTGCATGATTAGGATCTAATTTAAATTGTGGGATGGAAAGTAGTGGAGGTAGTACCTATTACCTGTTTATTTATAAAGCCTTTGGGAGTTACTTCTACGTTTGTTTATTATGCCATGCTATGCTAGTAGACGTGGATTGGGTGAGTGTTATTCATGACAGATGTGAGTTTGTTAATTAATGGTTTATCTAAGGTGGCAACTTAAACACACATCTGGATGGATTGAGGTTCCTGGGTATTCCAGGATTGCCTGTTTCTTTTTGGACCGCCACCCAGGCTCAAAGGGATCATGAGATTTTTCAAACTAGAAACTTCCGTGTGCAGCGACAAGCCATTATGGGCTCTGGCATAGTTGATTAAGTCGTGCGAACTCTTACAGGGTAGACTAGCAGATGTAGGGGAAACTAGGTGTATCGGTCCATCCATCGTAAGGTGCTAGCGCTTCTGAAAGGCTGTGTCTTGGTCATCCGTTTCTCAAACACCATGCAGTGCGAGAAATCTAACAGAGGCGATCGAGTCTTGTGGGGAAAAGTGCACAAACCTCTGCAGAGTGTACAAACCAATCATGGTTAGCCGTGTCCCCGGTTACGAACGTTTTGAGTATCTAGTATTTGGATATCATGTGAATCTCATCATGTTATTTCTAAATTAATATTGTTGGGTTTTAATGATGATTATTTTAATTGGAATTGAGAATGCTGTCAACCATTCTCAATGTTTAACAACCACCATGATAGTTAAATAAATTTATTCCTTTGCAGTAGGGAAAAATTGGATTTACGCAAAACTGTAACCATAGAGCTTTCCACCAGCCATATATGCATGTAGTATAGGCTTAATCTTTCATTACTCACTATGTGTTACATTGCCAGCATATTCCATGTGTTGACCCGTTTCGGGCTGCAACATTTTATGTTGCGGACTTTTCAGACGACGAGTAAGGTGCCTTCTAGGTCGTGGTTCTATACTCAGTGATGCCGTTGGAGTTGATGGACTCGCTTATCTTCCAAGCCTTCTGCTGTTATCGTTATTAGATGGCCTTAAGCCATATTTATTGTAATAAGTTCTCTTTGAGACATCGATGTAATAAGTGTGTGATTGCTACTCTGTTATAAATCCTTCGAAGTACTGTGTGGTGTCAGCATTACTGATCCAGGGATGACACCTGAGCACAGAGGTCAGACTGTTTGAGGTCTGGTCGCTACAGCATAGAAGGGACAATGCTACTATCCTTTTACCACACTTGTGCTTCAAAGTAGCACCATGATCTTCATAGTAGAGAGTCTCCTATGTTGTCACTTTCATATACTAATGGGAATTTTTCATTATAGAACTTGTCTTGTATATTCCAACGATGGGCTTCCTCAAATGCCCTAGGTCTTCATGAGCAAGCAAGTTGGATGCACACCCACTTAGTTTCTTTTGTTGAGCTTTCATACATTTATAGCTTTAGTGCATCCGTTGCATGGAAATCCCTACTCCTCGCATTGACATCAATTGATGAGCATCTCCATAGCCCGTTGATTAGTCGCATCAATGTGAGACTTTCTCCTTTTTTGTCTTCTCCACACAACCTCCATCATCATATTCTATTCCACCCATAGTGCTATGTCCATGGCTCACGCTCATGTATTTCATGAAAGTTGAAATAGTTTGAGAATACTAAAATATGAAACAATTGCTTGGCTTGTCATCGGGGTTGTGCATGATGGGAGCATTTTGTGTGACGAAAATGAAGCATGGCCAAACTATATGATTTTGTAGGGATGAGCTTTGTTTGGCTATGTTATTTTGAGAAGACATAATTGCATGGTTAGTATGCTTGAAGTATTATTATTTTTATGTCAATATTAAATTTTTTCTTGAATCCTATGGATCTGGATATTCTTGCCACAATAGAGAAGATTACATTGATGAATATGTTAGGTAGCATTCCACCTCAAAATTTCTGTTTTTATCATTTACCTACTCGAGGACGAGTAGGAATTAAGGTTGGGGATGCTTGATACGTATCCAACGTATCTATAATTTTTTATTGTTCCATGCTATTATATTATCCATCTAGGATGTTTTATATGCATCTACATGCTATTTTATATGATTTTTGGGACTAACCAATTAACCTAGAGCCCAGTGCCAGTTTCTGTTTTTTCCTTGTTTTTGAGTATCGCAGAAAAGGAATACCAAAAAGAGTCCAATTGACGTGCCAATTTTTGATGATTTTTATGGACCAAAAGAAGCCCCCGGAGTAAAAGAGTTGGGCCAGAAGAGTCCCGGGCCGTCCACGAGGGTGAGGTCGCGCTCACCCACCTCGGCGCGTCGCCCTATCTCGTGGACGACTCGGAGACCCCCTTGACGTGATACCCACACCAAAAAAATTTATATATACCCAAACTTCCAAAACATAACCTAGATCGGGAGTTCCACCGCCGCAAGCCTCTGTAGCCACCAAAAACCAATCGGGACTCTGTTCCGGCACCCTGCTGGAGGGGGTGATCCCTCACCGGTGGCCATCTTCATCATCCCGGTGCTCTCCATGACGAGGAGGGTGTAGTTCACCCTCGGGGCTGAGGATATGTACTATTAGCTATGTGTTTGATCTCTCTCTCTCTCTCTCTCGTGTTCTTCATTCGGCACGATCTTAATGTATCGCGAGCTTTGCTATTATAGTTGGATCTTATGATGTTTCTCCCCCTCTACTCTCTTGTAATGGATTGAGTTTTCCTTTGAAGTTATCTTATCGGATTGAGTCTTTAAGGATTTGAGAACACTTGATGTATGTCTTTGTGACGCCCGGATAATTAAGCTACAGTAACCCTCTGCAAATGATGCCACGTCACCTCGGTTACTGTTGCTAACCTTGCGTTAGTTCGAAAACGATTCAAATTCAAATTCAAAATCAAGCAAGCAACAAAAGTTTTGAAACGCTAAAATAAAAATGTCCTAAAGGTGTCGGAAAAATCATAGGTAATTGTGGTGGCGAAACCAAACTCTGAAGAAATGTTTAAAGGCTCTAAAATAATTATGACAGTATCAAAAACAATTAATTACATGCCTTTTTCAATTAACAAAATACTAACCTATTTTATTGGGGTCCATAGTTAATGTGGCAGTAGTATGTTTAGATACACTAAATTAGAAACTACTTTTATCTCTTTAGATTCGAAAATAGATTAAAGGCTAAAAGAAAACATGATAGGAGAAATAAATAAGCAGAAAAGAAAATAAAGAAAAAAGGAAAGGATAAAAAAAAGAGAACACCCCCCTTGCTGGGCCATGGCCCAGATGGCCCGGTGCCAACCAGGCCGGCCCAGCCGGCGCCTACATCACCCATGGGGCGACCGAACCCTAAACTCCCTCCCCACTCGCCCCACGCCTCCCCGTCTCCCACGCGCGCCGCCATACACAGGAGGGAGACCTCCCTCGCGCCCGAGCTCTTCTTTGCCTTTCGCATCCACCTCGAGCCACTCCGGTCGCGCCGCTGGCAAGCCCTAACCGCCGCCTCCGCCCCACTGTCCTCGCGACACCGCCGTGCTGGAGCTCCTGCCATGGCCGCCGTCGCCTGATTCTCCACGTCCATACCACGCCAAGCCACTCGTCGCCAGAGAGGGGCGGATCCCGGAGGCCCCGTCGTGGATCCGGGCTCCCTCCTTCCCCTCATGTCCGCGCCTGCCCCTCTGCTCCACCCGTCGTCGCCCCTGCCCGACCGCCTCGTCACCAGCGGCCCGCGCCTCGTCGGCCACCTCTCCGACCCGCCACGGCCTCCGCCGAGCTCATGAGCCTCCCCTACCGCTCGATGTGAGACTCCCCCTTGACTCCCTGCTCCCGCTTTCCGTTTCTCCATCGCGTTTTCCTCGCCGAAGTTCGCCGCACCACCGCGTCGGGAGCTCGTGCTCACCACCACCGGCCGCGCACACACATGCCCGCGCCGCGCCCGTGCACCATCCCGGAGCAAGCCGTGGCTCCACCACCGCGGGACTCATCGTTCCCGACGATTCCGGCAACTCCAACGCGTGCTGCGAAGCCCCCTAGATGCGCGCGACTGTGGGGTGCCTTCTGTTGCCCTCGTCCGCCGCTCCCGTGGACCTTCGACGTGTCTCTGCCGCTCAGAAGGTCGCCGGCGGTTAACCCCGGCCAGTTATCGTGTCCCTGACTATTGGGGACTAATTGGACTAAATGGCTCTGTTGATTAGCCCTTGAGACGCTGACTGGAAGGACCACCAATTGCTAATTAATCCATTTAATTAAATTAACGCAATTTGAATGTATGAAATGTGGGTCCATCTGTTAAAATTAACTAAATAACTAGAATCAATTGGAAAATGACACATGGGTCCACTGCTAAGTATAAATGTTAAATCAGTGTTGAAATTAGTAGAGAGAATGACATGGGGGTCCCGCATGTACTATTCACACCGTTGAGCAGTCAACAGTTGACTGGGTCAACCGGGTCCCCTGGCCCCACATGTCATAGGCTGTGGCTAGCCTCTACTGTGTACGCATAGCATTTTACCATTTAAATCAAATTAAAGTATTTCCTAAAATTGTTTTAAATCTTTTAAAATTAATATAAAATAAACCGTAGATCGGATGGAAAAACTTTGTACACGAAAGTTGCTCAGAACGACGAGACGAATCCGGATACGCAGCCCGTTCGTCCGCCACACACCCCTAGCATAGCAAACACGCAACTTTCCCCCTCCGGCTCCTCTGCCCGAAAACGCGAAACACCGGGGATTCTTTCCCGGATGTTTCCCCCCTTCACCGGTATCACCTCATACCGCGTTAGGGCACCCCTAGCACCGATACTTGTCATGTCATGCATCGCTATGCATCTGTTTGCTTAAATATTTATTGTTTCTTCCCCCTCTTCTCCCGCTAGACACCGAGACCGACGCCGCTGCTACCCAGTACGACTACGGAGTTGACGACCCCCCTCTCTTGCCAGAGCAACCAGGCAAGCCCCCCCCCTTTGATCACCAGATATCGCCTACTCTTCTCTATACTGCTTGCATTAGAGTAGTGTAGCATGTTACTGCTTTCCGTTATCCTATCCTGATGCATAGCCTGTCCTTGCTACTACTGTTGTTACCTTTACCTGCAATCCTAAATGCTTAGTATAGGATGCTAGTTTACCATCAGTGGCCCTACATTCTTGTCCGTCTGCCATGCTATACTACTGGGCCGTGATCACTTCGGGAGGTGATCACGGGCATATGCTATATACTTTACATTGTTACATTACTGGTGATACTGTTTGGAGATGGGGGCTGAAGGGGCAGGTGGCTCCATCCCGGTAGAGGTGGGCCTGGGTTCCCGACGGCCCCCGACTGTTACTTTGAGGCGGAGCGACAGGGCAGGTTGAGACCACCTAGGAGAGAGGTGGGCCTGGCCCTGGTCGGTGTTCGCGGATACTTAACACGTTTAACGAGATCTTGGTATTTGATCTAAGTCTGGCTACTGGCCTATACGCACTAACCATCTATGCGGGGACAGTTATGGGCACTCGACGTCTTGGTATCAGCCGAAGCCTTCGTGACGTCAGCAACTGAGCGGCGTGCGCCGGATTGGACTGGAACGCCACTAGGCTAGGTCTGCTTCCGGCCGCGTTCGGAACGTGCAGGTGTGCAAAGGTCGATGGGCCCAGACCCCTGCGCCATAGGATTTAGACCGGCGTGCTGACCTCTCTGTTGTGCCTAGGTAGGGCTGCGACGTGTTGATCTTCCGAGGCCGGGCATGACCCAGGAAAGTGTGTCCGGCCAAATGGGATCGAGCGTGTTGGGTTATGTGGTGCACCCCTGCAGGGAAGTTAATCTATTCGAATAGCCGTGATCTTCGGTAACAGGACGACTTGGAGTTGTACCTTGACCTTATGACAACTAGAACCGGATACTTAATAAAACACACCCTTCCAAGTGCCAGATACAACCGGTGATCGCTCTCTCACAGGGCGACGAGGGGAGGATCATCGGTTAGGATTATGCTATGCGGTGCTACTTGGTGAACTTACCATCTACTCTCTTCTCCTGCTGCAAGATGGAGGTTGCCAGAAGCGTAGTCTTCGAAAGGACTAGCTATACCCCTCTTATTCCGGCATTCTGCAGTTCAGTCCATATATGATACCCTTAATCCATTTGATACCAATGCATACATAAGTAGTGTAGCTCCTTGCTTGCGAGTACTTTGGATGAGTACTCACGGTTGCTTTCTCCTTCTTTTCCCTCTACCCCTTCTACCTGGTTGTCGCAACCAGATGTTGGAGCCCAGGCGCCAGACGCCACCGTCGACGACGACTCCTACTACATCGGAGGTGCCTACTACTACGTGCTGCCCGCTGACGACGACCAGGAGTAGTTAGGAGGATCCCAGGCAGGAGGCCTGCGCCTCTTTCGATCTGTATCCCAGTTTGTGCTAGCCTTCTTAAGGCAGACTTGTTTAACTTATGTCTGTACTCAGATATTGTTGCTTCCGCTGACTTGTCTATGATCGAGCTCTTGTATTCGAGCCTTCGAGGCCCCTGGCTTGTAATATGATGCTTGTATGACTTATTTTATTTGTAGAGTTGTGTTGTGATATCTTTTCGTGAGTCCCTGATCTTGATCGTACACGTTTGCGTGTATGATTAGTGTACGATTAAATCGGGGGCATCACAAGTTGGTATCAGAGCCGACTGCCTGTAGGAATCCCCTTTCCAACTCCTTGGCCGAAGTTGAGTCTAGTCATTGCAAAACCTTTACTAACATGGCTGTGTGGCCTATGGGCCCACGTCGCCATTGGGTGGTATTAGGATCTTTTATTTCTCGTCTATGCTCTGGTACTCTGAACTCTCTCCTATTCGGGTTTAATGAATTTACAAAAAATCTAACTTAGGTTCTCGAAAATACTTTCTTCCGGAGAACCCCCTTCAATCCAGATGATCGCCGGCTGCACTAGAAGATTTCGAAGATACTCTCCGATATTATGTCGAGACCTTGTGCCTGTTTCTTTTGCAAATTCCCTTCTATCGATAAACCTCTATGGATAACCACGTACATGTGCCATTCATATAATCATTCCTCATTGATCTTGTTATTACAAGATGCCCCAAAATTCTCACTATTGTTCCGAGAATACTTTGTGCCTACTGCCTTGCATTTATTTGCCACATGAATACCACTATGGGTAATTTCTAGCACTCATCGGATATTTGCTCATCCCCAGTTGGTTCATGTATTTCACAAAAGTCTTCAAAATACTATTTGAACTTCCGAAAATCTTGAGTAGCCTATTACTCTTGAAGTTCTTACTTGCTTGCATTATGGTTAATCCCATAAGTCTATAATTTTATTGGCATCCCTTATCATTATCATTTTGAGTCCGTTGATTCAAAATGTTGTGAATGCTCGCCATCCTCAATCAGATCCAATGATTCACCCTTCCGGCTCACACGTCATTTTGAAATGAGCTGGTTATCGACCAATCAAATTGTCGTTGATTGTACCCCTAAGTCTATTCGACTGATCCATTCTTAATGAGAGCGTTGGCTTTTGATCCCTTGATTTGGAAATGATAATTCCTTTGTATTTAAGATTTGAAATACTCAGTTGTTTATATAATCTGATGCCCTTTCATTCCATCTTCCTCAGATAGAGTACCGTTACTCGCATCAGCTCCATCGTAGACCATAGGACCCCTTGTTGGATTATTATCCGGCAGTGTCCTTCCTATTCAATAACCTTGCGAGCCTTTCCATGGGTATATGATACCTTTGGTAAATTGTATCATCTGTTTTGCTAACCATGCTCTACTTTCGAGCTTGTGATATTTACTCTTGAAACTTGTGGTATATGTTTCTATGAAACCCCGATGGCTTGAACCTATACAACCTTCTCTAAAACCGTGTGAACTCGAAAGTTTTCACGAGTCATACACTTCTGGTATTTTGCCAGATGAAATTTCAACAATACAACTTCTTCAAAAGTGAGAAGTGAATGAAAGGTTATGCATTGGAGAAGTGGGAGTCGACCTTGAACTTTGTGTTCATGCCCATGGACACGATGTATATCCTATCATAGAAGTTTCTTGCAATATTAACTATTTCCTTGATATGACATCATCTGGTATCTATGTATTGGTCATTTGCAATCATGATCCCGACCACATTTTCTCCTTGATTCCATTTCCCAAACAAGTTAAAGCACTTGTCTTTTGTTGATCGATACATCTCTGCAACCTCTATTTTTGATCTTCCTCGAGTATTAACCTCTGGTATCTCGAGTACTGTGTTACTTCCTGCGAGTCTTCATCTAGTATTGTTTCTCACCGATCTCGGATCCCCCCAGGTTCTGAGTTATTAGTCACTCGAGAACACCGATAAGTGAATCGATTCCGCACTCTAATTCAATAACTCTAAGTAATTCTTGTTGCTTACGAGTTTAATAATCCTTCAAGTCATTCCTAGTCTGATCGGCTATATCATTATCATGCTAAATTTTAACTGTGCTACCTGGTCCTTAATCCCGGAGCAAAACTTTCGATGATGAGCTAAGCTTACATCGATCTTCCTCGTCATATCAGTTCACCTTGAACAACAAGCTTGATTTAAAGTTTGTGCCCTACCCATGGTTCCAATGACCTTCCGCTTCATCATTTCTTTGACTCGATGTCGTTGCTGATTGTTTACATCTTGAAATCTCTCGACAAATGTGTCGTGAACATCATCAACCTTATGAGGACTTCCAAGATATCTATCGAATTCTTGATGAGAAATAGAATCCTTCGCCCTCGATGATTTGGGTTATCATCGGCAACATTCTTGCTTTTCCTTCAACACAAACTTGTTCGTGTTTTGTGTTATACCTTGAGTTCGTTGGTACCCAGCATTGTTCTTCTTTACCTTGGAGTATTACCATCTTTTATGTCAATAATGTCGTGAGAATTTCACCACCTCTTATGCATTCTTGGTACAAGTGATACTTCCTTCCATCTCCGATCATTCCTTGGTTCCCATGTTGTTTCTAACCGGAACGACAATTGAACTATGCTGTGCGACTTAAAAATTCTAGCAACCCTATTGCTTTGAAGTTACTGGTCGATATTTCATTCTTAGACCATTGGTTATCGAATCACCATTCTAACATTGATCGTGCTACCTAGGCCCATATTTCGGGTACACCTTTCAACCAATGTTTAATTGGGTATGTTTCCTCGAGCATACCTCATTGTATCATTTGATCTGACAATGGTCGTCTCCTTGTTCACCTAATCGTGGAGATCCATCTTTTCGAAATCTCCATGAATTGTCACTGAGTCATCAACCACCCCTTCATCCTCTCCTTGATTAAATGGTGAACTCATGATTCGGGACTTGCCTTCATAATTCATTTCACGAGAATCTTGCAACGCCATCCCATCCATGTGTTGCACCTCTTTTTCTCATCCCGGGTCTGAGGTATCCTGACACCAATCAGATCTGAATCTCGGTCAGATATGATGGTTGGAACATATTTCCAAGAGTTATAACGTTGGTCTTTGTATGACCCGATAAGGTGGTGTCATACCTAGCCCACCTGGCCGGAGGCCCTATTGTTATAGTTCTTCCTTTTAGCAATATTGGCCATTCTTCCATGAGGAAATTGTAAGACTTATTCTATAAGTTGTTCCTGATGGATCCTTTTTGTTTCCAAAGTCTGATCTTCACCTGTTGACCATGTCAATGCTATCTCGAGGCATGTCTATGGTACTCCGATTTTCAACAGGAACATTTGAAGCCCAATGCTAAATGTTTCCTGCTCAATTATCCAAACACCGTTGTATGGGTAATGGCATGAAAATTCTCTCACGTACCTAAAGAGTTTTCTACTTTCTATCCTGTCATGGATATCATGCTCTGCTTGTCCTTGGGAGGATATACCCTTGAAATATGTGTTCCATTGTCCTGTTTAGATCTGATAATCGTATTTTCCTTTCCATTGTTTGGTTTAACCCTTTCTTGTGATCTTTATGATCCAAGCAGAAATATTCTCCTGCTTATGTAAACACCTCGGTGTACATTTCTGTCAGCAAGACCCTGTTACTATTGTTGATGACATTCTGGTAACCACCGATGGACGAGAACTTTGCCTATTGGTCCGCCTCGTTCAACGAGCAGGAACACTGGTTCTCTTCGTCCCCCGCTCTTGGTACCGATGTTGTTGTCGACATAACCGACAGACTAACCTCTGACATACCTTGCCTACATGACCATGCAAGATGTCAACGCCCTTCCTAGTTTTAACCCACATGGTGGGCCCATAACCCACAGTTCCACAGGATCGAAACCTGACTCTCCTATACACCATGTTGTCGAAGTTAATCCTCGCGCTTGGCTTCGTATTTAATTCACGGGCCACCTTCCTAGTGCTCTATTCTGGTATCAGACGCAATACTTACTCTCGCTACTCTGAAACCCTTTCTCACTCTGGTTCAGACTTCGAGCAACTATCTATCCACTTGGAACCTCTTATTGTACCTTCGTACCTTACTCTTGATGTATTCGATATGTTCAGCTCGAGAGATAATGTTACGCTCATTCATGGGTTAACCCCCAGATTGTTTCCCTCATAAGCATTCTGTCGTAGCCGAGCTGCCCCTTACCTATTCGTAAGTACGTTGGAGTTCCCGAGAAAAGGACGACATCACCATGATGACCTGAAGCAGAGAAATGAAGACGTCAATGTAATGGATCGACCTCTTCAAGAAGAGCAACCAAGACTGAGAAGATTCGTTAGCATTTCGTAACCAGACCTTTCCCCCTTAGTCCCCCTCTTAAATCTCGGGACGAGATTTCTTGTAGTGGAGGAGAATTGTGACGCCCGGATAATTAAGCTACAGTAACCCTCTGCTAATGATGCCACGTCACCTCGGTTACTGTTGCTAACCTTGCGTTAGTTCGAAAACGATTCAAATTCAAATTCAAAATCAAGCAAGCAACAAAAGTTTTGAAACGCTAAAATAAAAATGTCCTAAAGGTGTCGGAAAAATCATAGGTAATTGTGGTGGCGAAACCAAACTCTGAAGAAATGTTTAAAGGCTCTAAAATAATTATGACAGTATCAAAAACAATTAATTACATGCCTTTTTCAATTAACAAAATACTAACCTATTTTATTGGGGTCCATAGTTAATGTGGCAGTAGTATATTTAGATACACTAAATTAGAAACTACTTTTATCTCTTTAGATTCGAAAATAGATTAAAGGCTAAAAGAAAACATGATAGGAGAAATAAATAAGCAGAAAAGAAAATAAAGAAAAAAGGAAAGGATAAAAAAAGAGAACACCCCCCTTGCTGGGCCATGGCCCAGATGGCCTCGGTGCCAACCAGGCCGGCCCAGCCGGCGCCTACATCACCCATGGGGCGACCGAACCCTAAACTCCCTCCCCACTCGCCCCATGGGAGGGAGACCTCCCTCGCGCCCCCGCCGTGCCTCACGCCCGAGCTCTTCCTTGCCTTTCGCATCCACCTCGAGCCACTCCGGTCGCGCCGCTGGCAAGCCCTAACCGCCGCCTCCGCCCCACTGTCCTCGCGACACCGCCGTGCTGGAGCTCCTGCCATGGCCGCCGTCGCCTGATTCTCCACGTCCATACCACGCCAAGCCGCTCGTCGCCAGAGAGGGGCGGATCCCGGAGGCCCCGTCGTGGATCCGGGCTCCCTCCTTCCCCTCATGTCCGCGCCTGCCCCTCTGCTCCACCCGTCGTCGCCCCTGCCTGACCGCCTCGTCACCAGCGGCCCGCGCCTCGTCGGCCACCTCTCCGACCCGCCACGGCCTCCGCCGAGCTCATGAGCCTCCCCTGCCGCTCGATGTGAGACTCCCCCTCGACCCCCTGCTCCCGCTTTCCGTTTCTCCATCGCGTTTTCCTCGCCGAAGTTCGCCGCACCACCGCGTCGGGAGCTCGTGCTCACCACCACCGGCCGCGCACACACATGCCCGCGCCGCGCCCGTGCACCATCCCGGAGCAAGCCGTGGCTCCACCACCGCGGGACTCATCGTTCCCGACGATTCCGGCAACTCCAACGCGTGCTGCGAAGCCCCCTAGATGCGCGCGACTGTGGGGTGCCTTCTGTTGCCCTCGTCCGCCGCTCCCGTGGACCTTCGACGTGTCTCTGCCGCTCAGAAGGTCGCCGGCGGTTAACCCCGGCCAGTTATCGTGTCCCTGACTATTGGGGACTAATTGGACTAAATGGCTCTGTTGATTAGCCCTTGAGACGCTGACCGGAAGGACCCCCAATTGCTAATTAATCCATTTAATTAAATTAACGCAATTTGAATGTATGAAATGTGGGTCCATCTGTTAAAATTAACTAAATAACTAGAATCAATTGGAAAATGACACATGGGGTCCACTGCTAAGTATAAATGTTAAATCAGTGTTGAAATTAGTAGAGAGAATGACATGGGGGTCCCGCATGTACTATTCACACCGTTGAGCAGTCAACAGTTGACTGGGTCAACCGGGTCCCCTGGCCCCACATGTCATAGGCTGTGGCTAGCCTCTACTGTGTACGCATAGCATTTTACCATTTAAATCAAATTAAAGTATTTCCTAAAATTGTTTTAAATCTTTTAAAATTAATATAAAATAAACCGTAGATCGGATGGAAAAACTTTGTACACGAAAGTTGCTCAGAACGACGAGACGAATCCGGATACACAGCCCGTTCGTCCGCCACACACCCCTAGCATAGCAAACACGCAACTTTCCCCCTCCGGCTCCTTTGCCCGAAAACGCGAAACACCGGGGATTCTTTCCCGGATGTTTCCCCCCTTCACCGGTATCACCTCATACCGCGTTAGGGCACCCCTAGCACCGATACTTGTCATGTCATGCATCGCTATGCATCTGTTTGCTTAAATATTTATTGTTTCTTCCCCCTCTTCTCTCGCTAGACACCGAGACCGACGCCGCTGCTACCCAGTACGACTACGGAGTTGACGACCCCCCTCTCTTGCCAGAGCAACCAGGCAAGCCCCCCCCCTTTGATCACCAGATATCACCTACTCTTCTCTATACTGCTTGCATTAGAGTAGTGTAGCATGTTACTGCTTTCCGTTATCCTATCCTGATGCATAGCCTGTCCTTGCTACTACTGTTGTTACCTTTACCTGCAATCCTAAATGCTTAGTATAGGATGCTAGTTTACCATCAGTGGCCCTACATTCTTGTCCGTCTGCCATGCTATACTACTGGGCCGTGATCACTTCGGGAGGTGATCACGGGCATATGCTATATACTTTACATTGTTACATTACTGGTGATACTGTTTGGAGATGGAGGCTAAAGGGGCAGGTGGCTCCATCCCGGTAGAGGTGGGCCTGGGTTCCCGACGGCCCCCGACTGTTACTTTGAGGCGGAGCGACAGGGCAGGTTGAGACCACCTAGGAGAGAGGTGGGCCTGGCCCTGGTCGGTGTTCGCGAATACTTAACACGTTTAACGAGATCTTGGTATTTGATCTAAGTCTGGCTACTGGCCTATACGCACTAACCATCTATGCGGGGACAGTTATGGGCACTCGACGTCTTGGTATCAGCCGAAGCCTTCGTGACGTCAGCAACTGAGCGGCGTGCGCCGGATTGGACTGGAACGCCACTAGGCTAGGTCTGCTTCCGGCCGCGTTCGGAACGTGCAGGTGTGCAAAGGTCGATGGGCCCAGACCCCTGCGCCATAGGATTTAGACCGGCGTGCTGACCTCTCTGTTGTGCCTAGGTAGGGCTGCGACGTGTTGATCTTCCGAGGCCGGGCATGACCCAGGAAAGTGTGTCCGGCCAAATGGGATCGAGCGTGTTGGGTTATGTGGTGCACCCCTGCAGGGAAGTTAATCTATTCGAATAGCCGTGATCTTCGGTAACAGGACGACTTGGAGTTGTACCTTGACCTTATGACAACTAGAATCGGATACTTAATAAAACACACCCTTCCAAGTGCCAGATACAACCGGTGATCGCTCTCTCACAGGGCGACGAGGGGAGGATCATCGGTTAGGATTATGCTATGCGGTGCTACTTGGTGAACTTACCATCTACTCTCTTCTCCTGCTGCAAGATGGAGGTTGCCAGAAGCGTAGTCTTCGAAAGGACTAGCTATCCCCCTCTTATTCCGGCATTTTGCAGTTCAGTCCATATATGATACCCTTAATCCATTTGATACCAATGCATACATAAGTAGTGTAGCTCCTTGCTTGAGAGTACTTTGGATGAGTACTCACGGTTGCTTTCTCCTTCTTTTCCCTCTATCCCTTCTACCTGGTTGTCGCAACCAGATGTTGGAGCCCAGGCGCCAGACGCCACCGTCGACGACGACTCCTACTACATCGGAGGTGCCTACTACTACGTGCTGCCCGCTGACGACGACCAGGAGTAGTTAGGAGGATCCCAGGCAGGAGGCCTGCGCCTCTTTCGATCTGTATCCCAGTTTGTGCTAGCCTTCTTAAGGCAGACTTGTTTAACTTATGTCTGTACTCAGATATTGTTGCTTCCGCTGACTTGTCTATGATCGAGCTCTTGTATTCGAGCCTTCGAGGCCCCTGGCTTGTAATATGATGCTTGTATGACTTATTTTATTTGTAGAGTTGTGTTGTGATATCTTTCCGTGAGTCCCTGATCTTGATCGTACACGTTTGCGTGTATGATTAGTGTACGATTAAATCGGGGGCGTCACAGTCTTGCATGTGCTTATCTATGGTGACAATGGGATATTCACGTGATCTAATTGATGTTTGTTTTGGTGATCAACTTGCGGGTTCAGTGACCTTGTGAACTTATGCATAGGGGTTGGCACACGTTTTCGTCTTGACTCTCCGGTGTAAACTTTGGGGCACTCTTTGAAGCACTTTCTGTTGGTTTGAATAGATGAATCTGAGATTGTGTGATGCATATCGTATAATTATACCCACGGATACTTGAGGTGACATTGGAGTTTTGGTTGATTTGTGTCTTAAGGTGTTATTCTAGTACGAACTCTAGGATAGATCGAACGGAAACAATAGCTTCATGTTATTTTACTACTGACTCTTGAATAGATCGATCAGAAAGAATAACTTTGAGGTGGTTTCATACCCTACAATAAGCTCTTCGTTTGTTCTCCTCTATTAGTGACTTTGGAGTGACTCTTTGTTGCCTGTTGAGGGATACTTATATGATCCAATTATGTTATTATTGTTGAGAGAACTTACACTAGTGAAAGTATGAACCCTAGGCCTTGTTTCAACGCATTGCAATACCGTTTATGCTCACTTTTATTACTTGTTACCTTGCTGATTTTATATTTTCATATTACAAAAACCTATATCTACCATCCATATTGCACTTGTATCACCATCTCTTTGCCGAACTAGTGCACCTATACAATTTACCATTGTATTGGGTGTGTTGGGGACACAAGAGACTCTTTATTATTTGGTTGCAGGGTTGTTTGAGAGAGACCATCTTCATCCTATGCCTCCCACGGATTGATAAACCTTAGGTCATCCACTTGAAGGAAATCTGCTACTGTCCTACAAACCTCTGCACTTGGAGGACCAACAACGTCTACAAGAAGATGGTTGTGTAGTAGACATCACGGATGCTTGCAATAGGGGTTAATCATAAGTGGCATGCTTGTCCAAGGAAGGGCAGTACCCAAGCACCGGTCCACCCACATATCAAATTATCAAAGTAACGAACGTGAATCATATGAGCATGATGAAAACTAGCTTGACGATAATTCTCATGTGTCCTCGGGAGTGTTTTCCTTTATATAAGAGTTTTTCCATGCTTGTCCTTTGCTACAAAAAGGATTGGGACATCTTGCTGCACCTTATTTACTTTTATTACTTGTTACCCGTTACAAATTACCTTATCACAAAACTATCTGTTACCGATAATTTTAGTGCCTGCAGAGAATACCTTATTGAAAACCGCTTGTCATTTCCTTCTGCTCCTCGTTGGTTTCGACACTCTTACTTATCGAAAGGACTACGATAGATCCCCTATACTTGTGGGTCATCAAGACTCTTTTCTAGTGCCGTTGTCGGGGAGTGAAGCGCCTTTGGTAGGTAGAATTTGGTAAGGAAAAATTTGTATAGTGTGCTGAAATTTACTGTCACTTGTCACTATGGAACATAATCCTTTGAGGGGCTTGTTCGGGTATCTTCACCCTGACCAGTAGAGCAAAGAGTTTCTCCTCAACCTACTGAACCCACTGAAAATGTTTACTTTGAAATTCCCTCGGGTATGATAGAGAAACTTCTAGCTAGTCCTTTTACAGGAGATGGAACATTGCATCCCGATTTGCACATAATCTATGTGGATGAAGTTTGTGGATTATTTAAGGGAAAGGCATTGACATGGTTTAGGCTATGTGATGATATGGGATCATGGAACTACAACCGATAGAAACTGGAATTTCATCAGAAGTTTTATCCTATGCATCTTGGTCATTGTGATCGTAATTATATATATAATTTTTGACCTCGCGAAGGATAAAACATTGCTCAAGCTTGGGGGAGGCTTAAGTCAATGTTATATTCATTCCCCAATCATGAGCTCTCAAGAGAAAATATTATTCAAAAAATTTATGCTCGACTTTCTCTCGATAATCGCTCCATGCTCGATACTTCTTGTACTAGTTCTTTTATGATGAAGACTATTGAATTCAAATGGGATTTATTGGAAAGAATTAAATGCAACTCTGAAGATTGGGACCTCGACGACGGTAAGGAGTCAGGTATAACACCTAAGTTTGATTGTGTTAAATCTTTTATGGATACCGATGTTTTCCGTGAATTTAGCAGCAAATATGGACTTGACTCTGAGATAGTAGCTTCTTTATGTGAATCCTTTGCTACTCATGTTGATCTCCCTAAGAAAAAGTGGTTTAAATATAATCCTCCCGTTGAAGTAAAAGTAGTTGAACCTATTAAAGTTGAAGAAAAGACTATCACTTATAATGTTGATCTTATTGTTCCTACCGCTTATATTGAGAAACCACCTTTCCCTGTTAGAATAAAGGATCATGCTAAAGCTTCAACTGTGGTTCATAAGAGTAATACTAGAACACCCACACCTCTTGAGCAAATTAAAGTTGAACCTAGTATTGCTATGGTTAAAGATCTCTTAGCCGATAATATTGATGGGAATGTTAGTTATTTCTGTAATGTAGCTGCTAGAATTGCTAGACCCGATACTAAGGGTAACCATAGACCTGTTGTTGGCATGCCTGTTATTTCTATTAAAATAGGAGATCATTGTTATCATGGCTTATGTGATATAGGTGCTAGTGCAAGTGCAATACCTCATTCCTTATACAAAGAAATTATGCATGATATTGCACCTGCTGAGATAGAAGAAATTGATGTTATAATTAAGCTTGCCAACAAAGATACTATTTCACCAGTTGGGATTGTTAGAGATGTTGAAGTCTTCTGTGGGAAGGTTAAATATCCTACTGATTTTCTTGTTCTTGGTTCCCCACAAGATGAATTTTGTCCCATTATATTTGGCAGACCCTTCTTGAATACTGTTAATGCTAAGATAGACTGCGAAAAGGATATTGTTACTGTTGGTCTAGGGGATATGTCTCATGATTTTAATTTTCTAAATTTCATAGACAACCCCATGATAAAGAATTGCCTAGTAAAGATGAAATTATTGGTCTTGCTTCTATTGTCGTGCCTCCTAATGATCCTTTAGAACAATATTTGCTTGACCATGAAAATGATATGTTTATGAATGAAAGAAGGGAAATAGATGAAGTATTCTTTAAACAGGGACCTGTTTTGAAACACAACTTGCCTGTTAAAATTCTAGGGGATCCTCCTCCACCCAAGGGTGATCCCGTGTTTGAGCTTAAACCATTACCTGATACTCTCAAATATGCTTATCTTAATGAAAAGAAGACATATCCTGTTATTATTAGTGTTAACATTTCAGCACTACAAGAAACCTGTTAATACATGACGGATTTCTGGTGATGTTACTAGAAATCGTCATGGATGATGACGATTTTCTCTTATCCGTCACGAAAAACGTCATCGATCAGCAGGATGTGACTGCCCTCCGAAAAAGGTAGCCCTTTATGATGGACATCGATGGGCCGTCACGGAAAATGTCACATATCAACTTGCAAGTCTTGTCTTTTTCTTTCTTTATTATGCGTCATCTGGACCGTCACCGATGGCTCCCGCTGATGTGTCGTGTGTGGTTTCTTGGTTGGACCATATGTCAGTTGAATGTGTAATATAATAGAAGTTAAAAATAAAAGGAGGACGCGCCAGAAATTTCGAGCGCGCGCGTGGACATGCGAAATTTTATGTCGCCGACGCGGCCCGTGGCAAAATTTTGGAGCCAGCCTATTTAACCCACGATCCATCTCCATCTAACCCTAATCCCCATTCTCTCCTTCGTTCCCTCAGCCACCACAACTGCCCACTCCTGATTCCGGCAGCTATCGCCGGCGCGGTGCACACCGCCGAGGTCGGCTCTTTCGGCTCCATCCTCCCCCCTGGCAAGATTTTCCCTTCCCGGCCTCTACCGCTCGCCCAAATCCCACACCCGTGCTAGGGTTTCGGCCTCTCTCATCGCCTTCGTTATTGGCGCATGTCTGATGGCCTCTGGCGGCTCTTCTCCACCGTCTTTAGCGCCCCCACGTGCGCCCTCGCCTTCTGATGTTCCACCTCGAGCAGGGCGGCGCGGAGGATCTCCTCCCCCAGGATCCACAGACGTGGCGCACCCTGCAGCCGCCCCTCTGGGAGGAGGGCGGACACTGCGTCCTTGTCCTACTCGATGACGGTCGCGGCGAACGCCGGTGCTGCTCCTCATTCTCGACCTTCAAGGAGGATCACTGGTACAGCAGAAGCACGCCCTTCCCCTGAACAATCGCCATGGCGTCAGGTAAGGTTGTGCTGCCGTGCCTATATTGCCTGGAGTAAACAATTTGATGGGACAGATTGCTTGTGCTAGATGTGGTTAGTCTGTAGTGGACATCTTGTTTTTAATTTTGGGGACAAATTGTTGTCAAATATGCAATTTAATCTTTTACCAGAAGCGGGCTGCCTACTTCGCTGCGCCGCTCTTTTTCCAGGTTAACAATCCGTTTGTTTAGTTGTTCGTGGGTCTGTTGCGCCTTTTTGCTGGGTGTTGGGCGTTGCCCTGCTAGATGCATATAATGTTTGCATCTATACACACCTGTGTTGAGCATTGGTAATCATGGTTTTCAGTAGCCCTGAATTATAAGCTCAGGCAAGAGCATACCAATTCTGGTGTTGTCACTACAAAATATGTACAGCAAGGGGCGAAACAATAATCAAATACTGTGAGTGTGTTCAAAGAATCTATATTATCATATACAAATCAATATTTCTTAAAAAATCTATATTGTTAGAAGAGTGTTCAAAGATTTACTTATTCAAATAACTCTATCAATTGTATAAATAAGGGATCAAACTGTCAAATAGAATGGATCCTGAAGAAATGCTAATGCCAATTATATTTAGAGAAAAACTTACCAATTAATTGGCAATAAAATCATAGCTGCAGCCTCCAGTATAGAGTTGTTGATATTTATCCGAGGTTACAGCTGTAGCCTACACAATCTTAATACACACATAGGAGAAGAGAACTTGAAGGTGGGAATTCTGAACCATATATAGTTGTAGCTGGATATAAAGATAAAAATAACATATATGATATAGACACAGGACCTGTTCTACAACCAGCACTCAGCAATTACAGGTAACACAAACATGCACAAGACTTCGCCAAATAATTTGAAGCACCGGAGATAACATACGAAGCAACAAAATGATGTCTTTTGGTTACTTGGTGTACTTGGCTGTACTATTTATTAGGGTTGATTTCTATCCTACTAATGACTACTTCCTTCTCCACCCATCCAATGGTGTACAGGACGTCCTCCTCCTTGACGTGGCTGTCCCCAACGAGCTCTCTCCTCCGGAGGAGGTGAAGTAGCTTGTCCACCACCCCCTTGGCCTCCTATCCTGCACCACATGAATGAGCTCACCGACGGTTGCGTTCTGCCCTCCTAGCGTGGTGAGCTTATCCCATCTCCCCCCTTTACGCCCAAATCTAGATGCTACCTACAATCTAAATACGAATCATGTTTTTGTTCAGTTTAGTGGTGGATTCAATTGCTTAGATGAACATGTGAGCTTGGTTAGTTGTTGATGCTTTTGTGGATCTGGTTCTCTTGCACTGTTACACATAATTTAATCAGTGCAAGCTAATGCTAATCCATAGTATGATATAGCTAAAAAAATTCTAAGATGCACCGGTCTTCATGTTGCTTTGGTACAGATCTGTTGGGAGTTAATTTGGTAACTTCAACCTGTTAGATATAAATTCAGCTGTGACTCTGTATCTTGCCAGAATCAACTTGTTTTGCAGATGCGTGTATGTAGTACTTGAGAAAAAACCGAATTATTTACCTGAAACACTGTCTAATTATTAACTGGAAATAACTATAAATTTGGATGTCATAAAAATGCGTAAATATTAAGAAACCACACACATTGTCAGAATATGCAAGCCGTTTATCTGGATTATGTATCATTCTAAGTAATCATATATATGTAGCGCAACATACATGTGTTAGTATGTCTAATTTCTTAGATATACACCTATTAAAAGGAAAATAATATATGTGGATTTCAACGTAGTTTTGACATGTTTAACTTGCATGGATTTATAAATTGTAGTTAGCCGTGTCTGTGGTTATGTTGATGTGAAATTTCTGATCAGTTCAAGTGTCGAGACTTGCAAAATTGGAATTAACCTTCTCTCATGATGCCCAAAAACATCCTTTTAATGCCACTGGAATAGCTCCAGAGTTGATGATGATCTTTAGCCTGGTAAGATAAGGTAGAAGTATGGCTAACCGGATGTTTAGCCTGGTGTGTGAATTAAAAAGAACTGAGAGATGCTAAAACATTCATATATGTAGGTCAGATTATATTACAAATATATGTAGGTCACTGTAATAGTATTCTTATTGAAAATGGAAAAAATGTACTACGTGATAAGTAGGCTAGAACTAAAAAATTGCTAGTCGTTGTGTATTGCATATATCTTTTTGCTTGGATGCCAAAAATTATCTTCTTTGTGGCTTGATTAACTTCCTTTTTCTGTTCAATCCATTTTGAATGAGATTACTACCAATAACAGATAGTATGGAGGGGGAAACAATGTTTTACTGTAATTACATTGTCTTCACTTAGAGTTATCTTTTAATGTCACCAACAACTGTTTCTGTGTTACCTCATAGATTCACTCAATAGAAGACACTTGAAATATTGTGCAAATAACTAGCTAGCATTGTGAATTGTGCATTATTTAGTTGAGATATGACATATCATCCTAATTGTGTAGTTCCTAGAATTCATGTGTCACTGTATTGAATCCCTAGATGATCTCCTTGGACTAACATGCCAAAGTTAATCTTAGATATCGTGAACTATAAATTTATAATGATCAAAACTGTTTGTATTGGTTAATTAATGAGTGTACCAAGCATTTGATGGTTTGGGAACAAAGTATGAATATTGAATGCTATACAATCAGAATGTTTATACTAACTTTTTATGCCTTTTTAGCTAAATATGTAAGGGCAGGTAATGCCCGTAATATACTGAAGTGTGATACTACATAATATTTGTTGTATCTATAGTTACTATTTTTATATGTGTAATAATACATACAAAAACTGACTTCTACTTGATCCAATCCTTTATGTATTCTACACAATATCTGTTGTATCTGTAGTCGGACTATTTTTATCTATAGGAGTATCTTACAAATGTATTTTCATCTAGATTAATCGTAAGCCACATATGCCAGATCTTTTTCTTGTGGAATATCATATACAGGTATTCCATCAAGACATAATCATCATGGAATTGTTTCATTCTTTTTTACCTTTTGAGAAACAATGGCTAGGAATTTTCATTAATGCGCATTATTCAGCTGGGCTGCATTTCTTATCAAGTTTACTGTAGTGATTTTTAAAAATAAGAAAAATGGAGTTTACTTCCAACTCTATTGATCTATGTATGCTCATCATTTCTTTTTGTTGCCACCAGTTGTTTCTTCTCACACCTTTGTTAATGTGTTGCACTACTTTGCATCTTGGGAGTGAAAAAATATAGAACTTGATAATGTGTAGTAAGCTACTTGTAGTTAACCTACTGGCTGTAATTTTTTATAACGCAACATATTTTTCATCATGTGGCAGATATTGGTTATGGTAGCATTTTCAACAAGAAAGACATGCGTTTTAACAACTTTGGCATGGACGGGTGGATCTGCCGCTTGGAAGACCCCTAGTTGGTGTGTGGCCGCCTGATAAGAGTGGCCATCGCTTGGTGGGCGTGGTGCTGGTTGTAGAGTAGGATAGTGTTCTTCGGGACATGCTTGTAAAATTAAGGTTTTTTGGGTCTTTTTTTCCACTCCTGTAGAAGTGTATTTTTGGATATGTTGTTGTAATTTTGTTTTTCTATTGACATGAGCATATACTTTCTGTCAAATTCTTATTGGCGTAAATTTTCCATGGAAAATGAGAGATGCGTGAATTTTAGTGGGCCTTGAAATTAATGGGCTTAAATTATAATTGGGTCGATTGCTATATGGGCCGCCACTCTTGGACAGGGCTGAAATTTAGTTGGCCAAAACTTAGATGGGCTGATTACTACACAGGCTGCCATGTCAGATCCATGTCATATGGTGATGTGGCATAGAAGTTAATGCCGTTATGAGCACCATAGTCATGACGGTCAAGATCCGTCATGGCCGGTGACGGTTTTCGATGATCCTCATGGAGTGTACGGTGGTCAAATTATGACGCGATATACATGACGGATTTTAAATCCGTCACACATACCTTTGCATGACAATTTTACATAGGTCTGTGACGGACTGAAACTGTCATGTATTAACAATATTCTTGTAGTGTAGAGCAAGAAGAAGAGAAATTATTGAAAACTCCGAAGAAGCACCGTGCTGCTATTGGATATACTCTTGATGATCTTAAGGGCATTAGTCCCACTCTATGCCAGCACAAAATAAAATTGGAGAAAGACGCTAAACCGGTTGTTGATCACCAACGACGGTTAAATCCTAAGATGGAAGAAGTGGTAAGAAAAGAAATACTAAAGCTTCTGGAGGCAGGTATAATTTATACCATTGCTGATAGTCAGTGGGTAAGTCCAGTCCATTATGTCCCTATGAAGGGAGGTATTACTGTTGTTCCTAATGATAAAGATGAATTGATCCCACAAAGAATTGTTACAGGTTATAGAATGGTAATTGATTTCCGAAATTGAATAAAGCTACTAAAAAGGATCATTACCCTGCGAGACTGGGCGGATAAGGGTACCATTGTGGCCGCCAAGGAGATAAAAAAGATAATCAACTGCAAATCACATTACTTTATTGGAAATACTAACGCCCACATGTGTGGGCATTTGCATCTCGCCCATATGTGTGGATCCACGACCGTTTGTGGTTGCACGAATGTTGGTATGTTTGTGGTGCCACGTAAGACTGGGCTGGTGTGTGGTCATTCATCTGGTCGCCCACACGTCCGTTTTCACCACACGGAGGGATCGATTGTGAGCGTTTAGCAGTTTACCACACGTTAGTTTTCGCTCACGCACAGGTGCTAGTGTGTGGGCATTTATCAGTTCGCCCACAAGCCCGTCTCCTCTCCCACACCCAAAGCTGCTAGTTGCCATGTGTTTTGTAGGGTACATGGTAACTGCCTTAGTATGCTTGTAAGCAGATGGCAACTCTCTATTTTACCCGTAAATGTCAGTTGCCATGTGTTTTGCAGGGGACATGGCAACTGCCCTAATGTGCTTGTAAGCAGATGGGCAACTCTTTCTTTACCCGAACATGTTATTTTGTCATGTCTCTTTGTAGCGCGACACGGCAACTGCCTAGTGTTACTAGGTGGCAACTCCTAAAATTTTCAAATCATGACAACTGTAGTAAAGCGGATCACACATGGCAACTGCCTAGTATTAGTAGGTGGCAACCCTTAAACTTTTCAAATCATGGCAAATATAGTAAACCAGACCATACATGGCAACAACTGCAGTTGTCCAAAAATGCCATCTGGCACTTGACCTGAGATGGCAACTGTAATTGAGCAACCAAGGCAACTGTAGTTGTCTGACATGGCAACTGTAGTTTAGCAACATGGCAATTGCAGTTAAATGAACGTGGAAGAGGGTCCAAACCATGGCAACCGCGGGGCGCGTGATGACTGTCACGCGGGGCGTGTGGGACCATGAGGTAGGAGGCCTGACGTACGGGCATGTGGGCGTTATCTATTTTGCCCGCACGTAGGCATGTGAGACAGATCGCGAGAAAAAAGAAAGGCGTGTGGGCATTACTTGTTTTACCCACACGTAGGCGTGTGGGCTGATCCTCTTAGACACCACACAAAACATGTGGGCAGACTCCTTAACACCCACACGTGTGGGTGTTATTGGCGTCCTACTTTATTAGGAGTTGGCTGCTTTTTTTCTCTACTGTACCAAGGATTATGAAATGTCGTTCAAATCACATTTTCCTCAACAGTTTCACACGTGTGGCTAAAGTTGTCATCCGAAAAGAAAAATATATTAAAATTAGCTATCCGAAAAAAATTGTTATGCTTGACAACTAAAGTTGTTATCCTCGCATCACTAAACTTGTCATGAAAAAATTCGGCGTTGCCATGTGTTCACATCACAGCTGTGACACTTATGATAGTCCCTTTTTCCGATTTTGTATTTATTGCAGTTGTATTGTTTTTATGCAGTTGTACGTTTTTTATGCAATCGCACATTGTTATTTTTGCTGCAGTTGGACTTCCTCTTTAATTTTGTTGTTGTTCTTGTTGTTGAAATTGCACTTTTTTGTGCAATTCTACTCCATTTTTCTAGTTTAAATTGAACGTTTGTCTGTGCCATAACTTTTTTGTTTGTGTAATTGTAGTTCCAAGAGGAGTGCAAAAACTGGCTGGAAATCTGAAAATTGTTATTCGCCATGGGCTACAAATATGTTCTATATATTGTGTTCAAATTTTTAATTCATTGTAGAAATCTAGTACTAATAAAGAGGCAAAACGTAGTTGAACATTTGTGCAGAAAAACTGGTTGGGCAAACAATATTATCATAATTAATCTAGTGCAATAATGCTAAACTCAAGCTTGATTAACCAATGGTTGCAGGTGACTTTTGCCAACATCTGCAAGATGTTCATAAGCATGGAGCCGTCGCCTTTGACAGACAAGATTGATATGTGGTTCGGCAAATTGCTTGATGGTCTACGGGCATTCCCCTTTGATATTCCAGGGACAACATCTCACACTGCACAAAAGGTATTTTATTTGCTCAATTTTTGCCCATTTTTCTAAATGTATATATCTAATTCCACCAAAACAAATACTCCCTTAGTCCCATAATATAAGAGCGTTTTTGACAATACTGTTGTCAACAACGCTCTTATATTATGGGACGGAGGAAGTACTTGTTTGTAAATTAATGATCTTGACCACCCATTCTTTCTCCACTACAAGCATGGTAGTTCATGTTCTAGAAAATGTGTGTAATTTTGATATAGAAATGTGCAACCATGTCAACTCTTAAAATTCCACTCAATCGGTTGTGAAATTCTAAACCACTTAATATGCAATCTGGTTTTATTCCTTCGAGATATAACAAGTACGGTTTTACAATCATATTTTGTACCGTAGAAAAATTAAGAAAATAATCTTACAAATTAATGATATGCAGTGTCGCCAGAAGCTAGATGCCGTCTTCCGGGAGGAGCTGCAAGCAAGGAAGATGTACAAGGAGTGTGATGATCTTATGAGCGGATTGATGCAGATGAAGGATGAGCACGGGAAGAAATTGAGTGACGAGGAGGTGGTACATAACATCATCTCCCTCGTCATCGCCGGCTACGAGTCCACTACCATCGCCATCATGTGGGCTGTCTACCACCTCGCAAAATCCCCGGTTGTCCTTGCTAAGCTTCGGGATGAGAATGTAGCGATGAGCAAAAGCAAAGGTGGGTCTACGTCAATGGGTTTGATGATTACCCACGATGACATCCCAAAGATGAAGTACACCGCGAAGGTGGTGGAGGAGACAATTCAGATGGCCAACATCGCCCCAATGGTCCACCGTGTGACGAACAAGGATGTGGAGTACCGCGGCTACACCATACCAAAGGGATGGGCCGTGCTGGTGTGGTTGACATCAGTGCACACCGATCCCAATTACTACCAGGATCCCCTCTCCTTCAATCCTGACAGATGGGATGTAAGTATGCTATCTAGTACTTGTCAGGTGCAATTCATGTTTATCATCATGCATCGATCAACTCAGGAAAAAACCCACTCCTCCTCTAGAATATCGGTTTGCTTCAGATTTTTTTCCTATTTGAGCTCACTTAACCACCTTAAGCTACTATATTTCAAAGCAATTTATCCCCTGGCCAGTTTTCGGAAAACAAAATGATGGCTAAAAAAATCTGAATAAAATAAAACCATATATACAAGCAAGTTATATGAACTATGTGCATGTGAGTTGTGGTTAAAAAATATGACCATGTACTATTTAAATAAAAATAAAGCAAATAACTATATTACCATTTTTACACAGTTCCCATAAGTGGCCCTATTTCGAAACAAAAGGTTTGTGTGCATAAAATTCACACACCATATCCTACATAGATGATATTATTTGCATTTTAGAGTGAAAAATAGAAGTGATTTTTTGAATTATAGAAGCTATATTCTTTGCGTGATAATCTAAGAGGGCATATGAATGCAGGAACCGGCAAAGCCAGGAACATACCAGGTGTTCGGAGGTGGCCCTCGGATCTGCGCAGGCAACATGCTCGCTAGGCTGCAGGTCACCATCATCCTGCATCATCTCTGCGTTGGCTATGAGTGAGTAGAACACTAGCTCTGCTTAGCTTAAGTAATTAACTAAGTTAGGATATAAAGAAGATATTGATTCATATTTAATGTATCATATGGGAGTTGATCAATCCCGATGCACAGATTAATTACCTTCCGCACCCAAGGCCAGTGGATGGCGCAGCCATGACCTTTCGTAAGCTTAGCACCTGATCACACGATCAATTGAATTGTCGTGAAATAAACCAGTCTACTGTACTGCATGCGTGTATGTTTGTATTGAGAATAATGTATGATCATATCAGATCTGCAGTTAGCCTGTCTTTTCTTTGAACATGAGGTTGTTGTTCATTATACATGTTTCTTTTCTAAAGGAAATTTGTGCTTATATCTAAATTTTCCCTCGGAATGGAGGTTTCCTCAACCATTTCTGATTGCCACATATCAAACCATAGCAGTGTTAAAGTACAATAGCAGGATCCTGGAGAGATCTCAAGTAGGCACACAATGAAAACAAGTTATGTCCTTCAGAGTTGGAAGCACGTCTGTGTTCAAGATGGTGTTTGAAACACCGCTTCATATCTGGGGTGAAAATCCTTTTTGTATCGTTGATTTGTTAGTCTCGGGAACGATGAACTTGCGTCATTATCTTGTTCAAGGTGTTGTCTCGTAGGAAGAAATACTTGTCTGACCATTTACAGTCAGACTGGACGACGAAGACGCGGGAGCGTTTAATTCTTCTTGAAGGCATTATCGCTCGAGAAGTCGACTTAATAATAAGTGTTGATTTGAAACCTTTAACATGGTTCGTCTGTAGTTATCTATGTCTTGTATTCTATTTGTCGATGATTGCGGCCTCGTTGCCATACATCAACTTTACAAAAATGGTTGTATGCATCGCAACGATCAATAGGCCGGAGGTTTCAAACTAAATTTTCCACTACACGTGATGATGACAAATATATGCATTTTTCTTAACTAGACCTAATTCGTAGACACGTCCTTTTCTCAGTATCAAGCGGCACATCAAGATGTTGCCTGAGTGTGGCCATAGTTGCACGCCATGAATTTGATGATTTAGAATCAAAACTGAATCGAAATGGTAAAAGTGGCTTAGATAAAACAATTGTTCTCACTACAATGCACAAACATGTTCGCTAGCAGTACGAATGTTATAATGCAGAATTGCATATAAAACGGCTAAATAGGCCTTACAAAAGTAAAGAACACCGTTCCTTCAGAGAAAGAGGATGTAAGTTTAATTAAGCAATGCACATGTCCCCTTTAATACGTCTAGATACATCCGTTTCTGAGACAAGTATTTTCGGACAGAAAGAGTATAATTTTAGTTTTACTGCCTAATTTTTGTTGTGCGGCTACCGTAGCTTCTGCTTAGTAGTCCCGCAGGAGAGAATAGTCTGAATCAACCTTTGAATTCATGCTCTCGGTCAAAATCAAATCTTGAACTTAAAATCTTTGAAATTGTCACCCTGTACTTTATAATCCCAGTCAGTCCCGGTTGATTTCTGCTAAATACTTATTTGTCCCAAAGAAAAGGACAATAATCCCAATTCGAATCACACTTATCTGACTGATTGCGTGGGCCTGCATGTCGTCTTACTCCTGTCCAAATCCATCATTACAATATGCTAATTACCGATGCCGGAATAAAAGAAGAGACAGGGGAATTGGGATCCGGCTAGAAGTAGCCCAACATGGATGGATTTTGGACATCTACAGGGGGAAGACTTGTATAGGATCTGTTTTTAGATGAGATGACTGAGATCGATTTTTTTTTAAATAGAAAACATGTCCAAAAATTTTGTATTTTTTTAAAGACACTCATTCATGTTTGATGTACAAACTTAAAAAGTTTCAGCTTCTTATTCAAACTACACTTAGAGGAACAAAAAGGACAAAAACAGAAGTAAATAGTGTCAAATACTATTCACACCAATGCTGGCACTATTTATAGTAGAACTTGTCTTTTTCGAATCTCTAGCTCTAGATCGAGTTTTGAGCTGATTATTCTTCGAAGTTATAGACATACCCCACAGGTATTTTACAATTTTTAAGATTTTTTGGATTATCTAAAAATAAAATGTTTGAATTGATCCTACGATCTCATCTAAAGAGCTGATCCTGTACTAATCTCCCCCGACATATACGCTTTAAGCATGAACTCGACGTGGTATTGCTCACACCTCGGCCACGCAGGAGCAATTAGTTTGCAGGGTATAGCTGTGGGCCGTGGTGCAGGCCGGCCACAGATTGTGCTGTTACCGAGGCTCACAGTACGTGGGCTGGCTTGTATTCGGTTACCGTGTCTGCTTGCATGGGCGAGTCAATAGATATCGACGTACACGTAGGCTCCTGCGTGTCCAAGGACCCAAACGCGTCACACCGCATGCCGAGACGTGGTGCGCCGCGCCGAGACACGCGCCGTCGCGTCGGTTCAGCGCCTTCCTCCTACAAGTAGTGGTAGTGTGATACTCCTGCTACCACATGCATCCTCTACTGCAGTGCACCCGGTGCTGCGAGTGGATTGTCCGGCCGCTGTACACAGCTTCGATGCGTGCGGACTTTCTTGCGCTGCCTGATTGCTTCGTTTATGTGTGTTTGTGTATGTCCTCGATCCTTCTAGCATACCGTAAGCAACAACATTTTTTTGTGTGGTTTTTCAGGCTGCCTTGCACGCGCCCTTCTCCGCGAGGGGAGATGCGGATCAATCACCTCGAGGCTGCCGCGTTACCTGTACAGTGTATGTTCTCGCCAGATGATTTTCAGCGACGTAGTACGCCATGCAACCAGGTAACAACAATTCAGACAAATCTTCGATCTACATAGAGTCAACGGCAAAATCCACCTCGCCCAATATTGTCACAACCTAGTATAGCTATGTACTTGGACTAGTTGGTTGTTGCGCCATATCTAAATTTCTTTTAACCTTGAAATGGGATCAACATACCCTGAAAATACCAGGATTAACTAAAAATGATTTCAGTGAACCCAAAATGCCATCCATAAAAGTTTATCATTTTTGAAGTGGTCCAGAACCTCTACCTAACATGGTGCACATTTTTCTGGGTTACTCTGTATCTTCAAATTAATTCATAAAGTATTTGATTTAGGCATTTAAATCTTATAAATATTTTAAATGCCCAAATGTTTCTAAAAACGGTTGAGGGCTGTTGGAAATAGTTCTAACAGTGCCACAATTTTCCAGATTTAATTAAATGATTTAGCATTTTTACTAAATCCAAAACTACAGCAGAAAATAGAAAGCAGAAAACATAGAAAGAGAGAGAAAGGCCTCGGGTCACTTACCTGCGCCGGCCCAGCCCAGCTGGCCCGCTCCAGTCATCACCTACCTCTGCCAGTAGGCAGAGGAGGGACAACGCACGCGCGCGAGGCGCCACGCCTCCTGGCTGCTTGCCTGCATCACTCTATGCCACCGCAACGCCTCGACCCGCTTCCTCGGTGCCGTCCCGAGCTATCCGACCAGGGGCGGAGCCAGGGGGGACGAGCAGGGGCCTGCCCCCCCCCCAACGATCAACAATTTTAGTAGAAGCAACTAGTAATTATCAGCGAGATTCGATCAATATACGTATTCGGCCCCCCTATACTCGAATCTTGGCTCCGCCACTGTATCCGACACCCTCACTTCCCCCCTGTTCTCTCCCTCGCGCCTCTCCCCGCCATGGCCGAAGCCGCCACTCGCTCGTCGCCATTGCCCGCGTAGCCACCGTGCTCTCATCGTCTCCTCACCGTGTCTACGAGCGCGGCCGCCGTCCGCTTCATCGAGCCAGCCGAGACCCGAGCGCTCGCACGCCCCGACATGACCTCCCCGACCTCGCCTTCCCCGTTCGACCGACGAGATCGTCGGCGACCTCCCGCCAACTCCAGCCCCTCCCCGAGCTCGCTGAGGTCACCACTACAACTGTCGTGAGCCACGGACCCGTAACCCCCTCTCTGTTTCCCCTGTTACATGCCATAGACACCGCACCGCCTGCAACCGAACGCGCCGCCGCCTAAACTCGTAGTCGATGCGTCTCCAGCCACCAAACGGCCAGTCCGGCGTGTCCCACGCACTCACCACCTCACGTAGGGCCTCGCTAGTGCCTTAGCCCGCCAGCTTGTGCACTGCAACGCCACCTGCACGCTTGCCCGAACGCCGGCCGCCACTGCCGAGCTCCTCGTCGTCGTCTCCGCATGTGCTTGTATGTTTGTATGACTTGAGTGTTGGGTCAAAAGACCCATACATGTATGCAAATGTTATGTATGACTCTTCGGAGCCTTTTAAATAAATACTTTTAGACGTAGAGTTTTGTTGTGATGCCATGTTGTATTTGCACATATCAAGCATATTGTGTGTATGTTATTGAAATGCTTGGCATGTGTGGGATTCAACACGTAGTTGTTTAATTATTTTTGGTAGCTTATCTTATTGGGAAATGCCTCCTAGTGCTTCCACTGAGCCATGGTAGCTTGCTACTGCTCCAGAACACATGGGTTGACCAGCATGTGCCGTTCACTGCTCCTGTGTTTGTCCCTTCGGGGAAATGTCACGTGGTATTCATCGGAGTCTTGTTAGCTTGCTATAGCTCGGTTGCACTCGCTGCTAATCGACACGTGCATCATTGGGTCATGTATGCTTGTCCCAGTAATTTAGTGCAACATTGGGCTTACGACTAGTAATGTCGGCCTGGGTTCTCTGTCAGATAGATGCTAGTGACACTATCATATACGTGAGCCAAAAGGCGCAAACAGTCCCGGCCAAGGTAAGGTGTCAGCCATGGGTTACCGTGCGTGAGGCCGCACAGTGATATGATATATTACATGCTAGATCGGTGTGATTAGGATCGGGGTCCTGACAATGTTGGCATCAGAGTCGGACTGCATGTAGGATCAACAAGCCAAACTGGTAGATGTCGAGTCTAGAAATGCTTTAGTTATATGTAAAGGAATTGATTCTGGAAGGGAACGTAGGGCTCTTTTTACTTCTCTTCGCTGAGTCAGCCTCTTTTCTACGGGGATTAAGAACTAGGCCTCCGATCATTCTATCAGGATCACGTGTTACTAATCCATAAACTTATAGGATTGATGGATTCAAGCCTCAGTCTACTTTCTACTACTTCCATGTGTTGATAGTTGATCTCGGAACCTTGATATTATGATGTTAAGTGGCTATGCTATCATTTTTGTAGGATGTCTCAAAATAATTTTTGAGCATTTATAGTCGTTATGTTGTCCGATTTCTCCTACACATTCTAATGCCTTTGCATTATCTCATGTTTCAGATGGCTTCTCGCACCTCCTATCAGGTTGTCCGTTTGACCTGGTGCATCGATGTGCTAGGTCACATGGCCATGTTGGTTTGCGTCATGATTGAGACTGGTTACCGTTGGTATCCCGAGTACACCGTAGAGGAACAGTACCAGAATTTAAGCAAAGCCAGTACCTGTGCATCGTCAGGATATACCCCTCGTATCCTGGAGCTACCGATCCTATCCACTGGTCGTATGGGCTCGGAGTTACTATCAGATGTCTGTTCAGGATACTGCCTATTCGATGATGACCATAATCCAAGCTAGGCACGGATTGCTATAGAACACCGAGTTCGGTTACATGCCAGCATCACTCCCTACCGAGGAGGGCTATCTTACTGGTCTCTACACTAATGCCTCTCATGAGGAGCCGACACTTCAGACTGCTACACAATTCATGGAGGACCGGGATCGGGAGGTTCGTGCCCTCCAGATGGAACTTTATGCTGCCCGGGCATGCCACTGGACTACTCTGACATAGCTAGCACATATCGTCTAGACCGGATATCTTGATATGTCACACTGTATCCAATATGATCTCCACTGCCAGACTGCATGGATTGGCCCGATGTCGGAGGCATCACCCTTCCACGTGGTCCTCGTCTACCACCAGTTGTGGGACTGTGCCCATACCTGTGTCCATTTGGACCACAGGCTCCATGTGATAGAGAGTTTCCAGATCACCACGTCCAGCTTCCGGGTCATGAAGGTAACCTCTACGAGGATTACTACGGAGATGCCTGAGGTGGTTCATGGTAGTAGTAGAATGGTAGTTGTTGTATCTTCCACAGTCCTGCGTGTCTTGTGGGATATGACTAGGTGTGTACTGAGTTCCGAAGGCGTAGATAAATAATGTATGTGAGCTTGGAATGCCTCTGATGACATGTATCATTCTTCACCGTAGTTTGTACTCTAGCTTGGGCTTGTACTAAATTTTGGATAGTGTGTGCAACCGATGGTGTATATATGGCAGCTTCCTTGTTACCATTTTGTATAGATGTTCATCTCCGCATTCTGTGTCGTCCATTACATTATGCACTCCATGCTAGAGCTTTTGTCATCCTTGTCTAAACCATGGTTTTGTCTTTTCTAGGATGGTTAACACTCGGAGCACCCATGCTGCCCATGAGCAGGGTGAAGCAAGTGGGGCCAGGAATGAAAATCTATCCTATCCACCCTCCCTAGCTGAGGTCATGCTGGAAACGGAGAGGAACAAACATGAAACTAGCCGGCTGCTTGAGTGTATCGAGCAGAACACCGCACACCAACAGAGAAATGCGATGGTGTCCATCCATGATTTCATCAAGTTGTACTTGCCAACTTTCCACCACTTCGTTGAACCACTCGACGTTGATGACTGGCTCCGCAACATCACTCACAAGTTACATTATGCCAACGTAGCTGAAGCCGACAAGCTCACCTATGCTGCATACCACCTTGAAGGTCCTGCCAGTCTTTGGTGGGAGAACCATGAAGCTATGCATCTAGTGGGTCAGGTTACTACCTGGGTGGATTTTAGTGAAGCTTTCCGCGAGCACCACGTCCCAGAGGGCCTAATGGATCACAAAAGAGAGGAGTTATGTAACTTCACCCAGGGCAAGCTGACTGTGGATTTTTATAGCCAAGAGTTCAGGAATCTTGCACGTTACGCTCCCGAGGAAGTGTCCACTGATGCTAAGAAGCAGGCAAGGTTCCGAAAGGGACTTAGCCCAATGAGCCCAATGAGCCACATCTCCATAGGTATAACGAGGAAGAGGGAGAAACTTCATTTGGAAACTCTCCTTCCTTCCTTCCGCTTATTGTGCCCAGTCTGGCAGTCCGGCTCCGGAGTCCCCAAGAACAAGAAGAGGAACAAGGAGGAGAACACATCGATCCAAACGAACTCCGTGATCGAGACCATCGAGAGATAAAATGGCTGAATGAGTACGTTATTCAGAGGATGCTACTGCAATCTTTTGAAAGATTTAATTCTTTGGCTGCTGTCTTAACTCGGTTCAAGTAGGGCGCAATGGAAGTTTTTGAATCGGTGAGCATTGTTTAAATCAATGAAAGTTTTTGTGAAATTCATGAATATTTTTTGAATATCTCGCAACCAAGTCCCAGAGCCCGGCGAGAGGGTCGTATTCATTCCACATTTCCTCCGAGGGCTGGGATTTCCCCTCCAACCCTTTGTCCGGGGCCTCATGTTCTACTACGGGTTAGATTTCCATGATCTAGCCCCGAATTCTTTTCTCCACATATCGGCATTTATCGTCGTGTGTGAGGCTCTCCTCCGCATCCCACCACACTTCGACCTACGGCTTAAGGTTTTCAATCTGAAGCCGAAGGTGGTCGACAGTCAGCATGCGGATTGCGGTGGGGCCATGGTAAGCAAGCTCCCCAACACCGTCTGACCCAAAGGGGCGTTCATGGAGACGGTCAAGGTGTGGCAGCAGGAGTGGTTCTACATCACCGAACCACGCAACGCCAGCTGGGCGGCCACACCTAACTTCAGATTCGGACCCCCCACAAGACTCACTTCCTGGACCACCAAGGCCTTGGATTGGGGGTCCACAGCGGAGGTACAGATGCTGCAAAAACACATCGCCAACATGATAGGTAAAAACACCGGTCTCAGAAACGTTGTTCAAGTGATGCTCTTCTGCCGCACGCTCCCTTGACAATCCCGGGCCTCTCACATGTGGGAGTTCAATTCGGAGGAGCCACGGACCCTGAAGCGCTTCTTCGGCACAACGCATGAAGACATTTGGAAGCAGCTCTTCAAGGCCCAAAAAACATGGCCGAAGAAGACCGAGGACATCGGACTCAACATCGAGAACCTGTCCTCAGCGGTAAAAATAAACTTTTTGAAAACTTATCCTGTCAGTGTTTCAAATATAATGTAAGTCACATTGCATGTCTTTCATACAGGGCTGGACGGCAAAGGCGTAGTGGATCAACTGTTCGGCGCCGCTCAAAGGTCCTGGCCACCTCCCAGCTAACGGAGATGTTGATCCCGGTGCCGTATCAGGCGCCGGAGAAGAAGGCCAAGAAGAAGAAGGGGAAGGAGGCCAAGGGCGGCCCCCGCCACAAGAGTCCTTCGAACGCTATGTTCGGAGAGACTGAAGCCCCCTCCTCCAACAAGGGAGACGAGGAAGAAGAAGATGAGGAGGAGGCGGAAAGCGACTCCCCTTGTAAGGGGAGGAAGAAGAAGAGGGCGGCCTCCGAACACCCAAAGGAGGAGGCGCCCAAGAGGGGGAAGATGATCCTCCAGGACAGTTTGGACTCAGATGACGAACTGGTCCCCAAAAATCCTCCAAGGGCGAAGCCCCTGGCCGAATCGTAAGTATTCAGATACTTATTGTCTATCTTTAGTTTTCCCTTTCTATTATATAAGCCATTTTTCCATGTGCCTTTCATCCCTCCATGAGAGCTTCCGAACACTACGTTATCGGAGGGGAGCTCTATGCCGCCCGAGATGGCAAAGAGCAAGGCGCTGCCACGAGCCCCCTCGCCTATCACCATGGATGATACCGAGGTATTACCACGAAGGACCTCTCCTGGTCGTGGAGAGGCGGGCGAGGCTGTCGAGAAAGCGCCCGAGGTTAATACCTTGATCGCCGAAGGGGAGGCGACGCCTATGACAACCGACGGTGGGGACCCCCAAAAATCCGGGCACTAGCTGGACACCGTTCCGGAGACCAATGTGGCTCTGGGATTAGGTGAGCAGCCCCCTTCAAAAGAGGGCGGAGGAGCATCAGCTCCGTCGGCGACCTCTGCTAATCCGAAGGCGCCGAACGCTCTAGCGGAAGCACTGCGATGTGCTTCCATTGTGGAGGAGCACCGCCACCCTGATGGGTGTGGTGGTAGAGAAGGTTCAGTCTGCCAAGAGCGGACTAAACGAAGCCTTTTCCAGCCTATTGACAGGCTTCGAGGTATGCGACGTAATGCTCTAAACGCTTTTCCATATATAGAGGAATATACCTGTATACAGATAGTAGCCCCACTGTCCGATGTAAAAGAAACCAGACAGAGGATCCACATAATATTTGGGAAAGCTAACATACTTCTCTGCTACTGTAACAGGCTTCCCTGTTGGCGGCAACTGCCCAGGCCGCAGAAGTTTCCGAACTCAATCGGAAGCTTAAGGTGTCCGATGAAGAAATCGACCGCATTAACCAGCGGTTCTATGAGACGCAAAGTATGCGTATAGTATGAAAAGTTTAGTTGTATATCATACGTGATAGTTATATTCGGAGATTAACTCATGTAATGCTTTGATTATGAGCATAGTTGGCGCAACCGAGGTTGAAACCCTCAAAGGCGCCCTTGTCCAAGCCCAGAAAGAGGCGAAGGCAAACAAGGCAGCCGTTGTCAAAGCGGCTGCAGAACTGAAGACCGAGCAGGCCGCCCGCCTGCAACACGAAGCTTGGTTGGCCGAAGTTGAACAGGAGCTGAAGGATGCCCTCAACAAATGCGAGGCTTTGGAGGAGAAGACTTCGGCCTAATCGTCCGAACTCGCCAAAGCCCTCTAGGACAGTAAAGAGGTGCGGGTCGAGTCCCGGAGTGCTCGCGAAGAGATCCGTCAGGCGAAGCAGATAGCGGCTGGTAAGGCCTTTATTTTGCAGAGTATATTTGGAGATCAAAGATATGCTTTGCTCACTCGAGTGTGGAGTTCTCCAGACACGTTTGCGGATCTACCGAGGAGTGTCGTGGATGTCGCACAGTTCTTCCGAGCCCAGGAGGGTAACTCGACCGAGAAGCTGTTCTGGTCGCAGATTCTTGCACAGAAGCACCCGACGCCCCTGAATGACCAGCTGAAGCAGCTGATGGAGCTGCATAGAGTGGCCGGTTTGGCCATGAAGGATCTAATAATCCAGCTTTGGCCGGCCGAACCAATTCCCAGTAGCTACTTCGGTTTGGTGAAGCGGCTCGTCGACGCGTTGCCTCGAATTGATGCTGTGAAGCACTCGGTCTGCATAGAAGGTGCCCGGATGGCCTTCGCCCGCGTCAAGATGCACTAGGCGAAGATGAAGGCCACCAGCATGGCGACCGCAGGCCCGCCCAAAGGCAAGGACCACCGCAAGCCGGAGAGGTATTTTGAGGACGTCTTGGCAGGGGACCGAATAGTAGAGGGTTAGTGTTCTAAGGATGTGATATTTGATTAGATGTGTGTGGGTTGTAAAAACTATGTTATGATCCCATGGTTGTAATATATTTGCGCCTTTTATCTTAAGCGATTTTCCTCCTGTGCGGCCGTTTAATTCTGAAAGTTGCCAGTCGTCGGCTTCAGCACCCACGTAGATGTTACGGGGGTGTTCGGCATCGCGCGTGACCACACTTTATCCAACGTCTTGGTCCGCGAAGGAGGTGTCCACGAGATGAACCAGGAAATCAGACTATGCGGCTTTATTACTTTCACTTAACCATAGAGGTTTGACGGTGGGGCTAAGTACTAGCCCCTTGTGCATGTGTGAAGGAAATATGCCCTAGAGGCAATAATAAAGTTATTATTTATTTCCTTATTTCATGATAAATGTTTATTATTCATGCTAGAATTGTATTAACCGGAAACATAATACATATGTGAATACATAGACAAACAGAGTGTCACTAGTATGCCTCTACTTGACTAGCTCGTTAATCAAAGATGGTTCTGTTTCCTAATCATAGACAAAGAGTTGTTATTTGATTAACAGGATCACATCATTAGGAGAATGATGTGATTGACTTGACCCATTCCGTTAGCTTAGCACTCGATCATTTAGTATGTTGCTATTGCTTTCTTCATGACTTATACATGTTCCTATGACTATGGGATTATGCAACTCCCGTTTACCGGAGGAACACTTTGTGTGCTACCAAACGTCACAACATAACTGGGTGATTATAAAAGAGCTCTACAGGTGTCTCCAAAGGTACATGTTGGGTTGGCGTATTTCGAGATTAGGATTTGTCACTCCGATTGTCGGAGAGGTATCTCTGGGCCCTCTCGGTAATGCACATCACATAAGCCTTGCAAGCATTGCAACTAATGAGTTAGTTGCGAGATGATGTATTACAGAACGAGTAAAGAGACTTGCCGGTTATGAGATTGAATTAGGTATTGAGATATGACGATCGAATCTTGGGCAAGTAACATACCAATGACAAAGGGAACAACGTATGTTGTTATGCGGTCTGACCGATAAAGATCTTCGTAGAATATGTAGGAGCCAATATGAGCATCCAGGTTCTGCTATTGGTTATTGACCGGAGACGTGTCTCGGTCTTGTCTACATTGTTCTCGAACCCGTAGGGTCCGCACGCTTAAGGTTTCGATGACAGTTATATTATGAGTTTATGAGTTTTGATGTACCGAAGGAGTTCGGAGTCCCAGATGAGATCGGGGACATGACAAGGAGTCTCGAAATGGTCGAGACGTAAATATCGATATATTGGACGACTATATTCGGACATCGGAAAGGTTCCGAGTGGTTCGGATATTTTTCGGAGTACTGGGGAGTTACGGGAATACGGGGGAAGAAGTATATGGGCCTTATTGGGCTTTAGGGGAGAGGGAGAGGCAGGCTGCGCGCCCCCCCATTGACTAGTCCGAATTGGACTAGGGGGAGGGGCGGCGCCCCCTCCTTCCTTCTCTTCCCTCTTCCCCTTCCTTGTCTCCTACTCCTACCACATGGAAGGACTCCTAATTGGACTAGGAAAGGGGGAATCCTACTACCGGTGAGAGTAGGACTCCCCTAGGGCGCGCCATAGAGAGGGCCAGCCCTCCCCTCCTCCACTCCTTTATATACGGGGGCAGGGGGCACCCCATAGACACACAAGTTGATCTTCTTGATCGTTCTCTTAGCCGTGTGCGGTGCCCCCCTCCACCATAATCCTCGATAAAATTGTAGTGGTGCTTAGGCGAAGCCCTGCGACGGTAGTACATCAAGATCGTCACCACGCCGTCGTGCTGACGGAACTCTTCCCCGACACTTTGCTGGATCGGAATCCGGGGATCGTCATCGAGCTGAACATGTGCTAGAACTCGGAGGTGCCGTAGTTTCGGTGCTTGATCGGTCGGGCCGTGAAGACGTACGACTACATCAACCGCATTGTTATAACGCTTCCACTTTCGGTCTACGAGGGTACGTGGAGAACACTCTCCCCTCTCGTTGCTATGCATCACCATGATCTTGCGTGCGTAGGAATTTTTTTGAAATTACTACGTTCCCCATCAGTGGCATCCGAGCCTAGGTTTTATGTGTTGATGTTATATGCACGAGTAGAACACAAGTGAGTTGTGGGCGATATAAGTCATACTGCTTACCAGCATGTCATACTTTGGCTCGGCGGTATTGTTGGATGAAGCGGCCCAGACCGACATTACGCGTACGCGAGACTGGTTCTACCGACGTGCTTTGCACACAGGTGGCTGGCGGGTGTCAGTTTCTCCAACTTTAGTTGAACCAAGTGTGGCTACGCCCGGTCCTTGCGAAGGTTAAAACATCACCAACTTGACAAACTATCGTTGTCGTTTTGATGCGTAAGTAAGATTGGTTCTTGCTTAAGCCCGTAGTAGCCACGTAAAACTTGCAACAAACAAAGTAGAGGACGTCTAACTTGTTTTTGTAGGGCATGTTGTGATGTGATATGGTCAAGACATGATGCTTAATTTTATTGTATGAGATGATCATGTTTTGTAACCGAGTTATCGGCAACTGGCAGGAGCCATATGGTTGTCGCTTTATTGTATGCAATGCAATCGCCCTGTAATGCTTTACTTTATCACTAAGCGGTAGCGATAGTCATAGAAGCATAAGATTGGCGAGACGACAACGATGCTACGATGGAGATCAAGGTGTCGCACCGGTGACGATGGTGATCATGACGATGCTTCGGAGATGGAGATCACAAGCACAAGATGATGATGGCCATATCATATCACTTATATTGATTGCATGTGATGTTTATCTTTTATGCATCTTATCTTGCTTTGATTGACGGTAGCATTATAAGATGATCCCTCACTAAATTATCATAGTAAAAGTGTTCTCCCTGAGTATGCACCGTTGCGAAAGTTCTTCGTGTTGAGACACCACGTGATGATTGGGTGTGATAGGCTCTACGTTCAAATACAAAGGGTGCAAAACAGTTGCACATGCAGAATACTCAGGTTTAACTTGACGAGCCTAGCATATACTGATATGGCCTCGGAACACTGGAGACCGAAAGGTCGAGCGTGAATCATATAGTAGATATGATCAACATAGTGATGTTCACCATTGAAAACTACTCCATCTCACGTGATGATCGGACATGGTTTAGTTGATTTGGATCACGTGATCACTTAGAGGATTAGAGGGATGTCTATCTAAGTGGGAGTTCTTAAGTAATATGATTAAATTGAACTTAAATTTATCATGAACTTAGTCCTGATAATATTTTGCAAATTATGTTGTAGATCAATAGCTCGCATTGTTGCTTCCCTGTGTTTATTTTGATATGTTCCTAGAGAAAACTAAGTTGAAAGATGTTAGTAGCAATGATGCGGATTGGATCCGTGATCTGAGGTTTATCCTCATTGCTGCACAAAAGAATTATGTTCTTGATGCACCTCTAGGTGACAGACCTATTGTAGGAGCAGATGCAGACGTTATGAACGTTTGGCTAGCTCAATATGATGACTACTTGATAGTTTAGTGCACCATGCTTAACGGCTTAGAATCGGGACTTCAAAGACGTTTTGAACGTCATGGACCATATGAGATGTTCCAGGAGTTGAAGTTAATATTTCAAGCAAATACCAGAGTTGAGAGATATGAAGTCTCCAACAAGTTCTATAGCTAAAAGATGGAGGAGAATCGCTCAACTAGTGAGCATGTGCTCAGATTGTCTGGGTACTGCAATCGCTTGAATCAAATGGGAGTTAATCTTCCAGATAAATAGTGATTGACAGAATTCTCTAGTCACCATCACCAAGTTAGTAGAACTTCGTGGTGAACTATGATATGCAAGGGATAACGGAAACGATTCCCAAGCTCTTCGTAATGCTGAAATTGACGAAGATAGAAATCAAGAAAAACATCAAGTGTTGATGGTTGACGAGATCACTAGTTTCAAGAAAAGGGCAAAGGAAAAAAGGGGAACTTCAAGAAGAACAGCAAGCAAGTTGCTGCTCAAGTGAAGAAGCCCAAGTCTGGTCCTAAGCCTGAGACTAAGTGCTTCTACTGCAAAGGGACTGGTCACTGGAAGCGGAACTACCCAAGTATTTGGCGGATAAGAAAGGATGGCAAAGTAAACAAAGGTATATTTGATATACATGTTATTGATATGTACTTTACTAGTGTTCATAGCAACCCCTCAGTATTTGGTACTAGTTCAGTTGCTAAGATTAGTAACTTGAATTGGGAATTGCAGAATGAACAGAGACTAGTTAAGGGTAAGGTGACGATGTGTGTTTGAAGTAGTTCGAAGATTGATATGATCATCATCGCACACTCCCTATACTTTCGGGATTAGTGTTGAACCTAAATAAGTGTTATTTGATGTTTGCGTTGAGCATAAATATGATTTGATCATGTTTATTGCAATACGGTTATTCATTTAAGTAAGAGAATAAATTGTTGTTCTGTTTACATGAATAAAACCTTATATGGTTACACACCCAATGAAAATGGTTCGTTGGATCTCGATCGTAGTGATACACATATTCATAATATTGAAACCAAAAGATGCAAAGTTAATAATGATAGTGCAACTTATTTGTGGCACTACCGTTTAAGTCATATTGGTGTAAAGCGCATGAAGAAACTCCATGCTGATGGGATTTTGGAATCACTTGATTATGAATCACTTGATGCTTGCGAACCATGTCTCTTGGGCAAGATGACTAAAACGCCGTTCTCCGGTACAATGGTGCAAGCAACAAATTTGTTGGAAATCATACATACTGATGTATGTGGTCCGATGAATATTAAGGCTTGCAGCGGGTATCATTATTTTACGACCTTCACAGATGATTTGAGCAGATATGGGTATATCTACTTAATGAAATAAGAAGTCCGAAACATTTGAAAATTTTATATAATTTCAGAGTGAAGCGGAAAATCATTGTAACAAGAAAATAAAGTTTCTACGATCTGATCGTGGAGAAGAGTATTTGAGTTATGAGTTTGGTCTTCAGTTAAAACAATGTGGAATAGTTTCACAAATTCATGCCACCTGGAACACCACAGCATAATGGTGTGTCCGAACGTCATAACCGTACTTTACTGGATATAGTGCAATCTATGATGTTTCTTACCGATTTACCACTGTAGTTTTGGGGTTATGCATTAGAGACAGCTGCATTCACGTTAAAAAGGGCACCATCTAAATCCGTTGAGACGGCACCGTATGAACTGTGGTTTGGCAAGAAACCAAAGTTGTCATTTCTTAAAGTTTGGGGTTGCGATGCTTATATGAAAAAGTTTCATCCTGATAAGCTCAAACCCAAATCAGAGAAGTGCGTCTTCATAGGATACCCAAAAGAAAATGTTGGGTACACCTTCTATCACAGATCCGAAGGCAAGATATTCGTTGCTCAGAATGGATCCTTTCCAGAGAAGGAGTTTCTCTCGAAAGAAGTGAGTGGGAGGAAAGTAGAAAACTTGATAAGGTAATTGTACCTTCTCCCTTATTGGAAAGTAGTTCATCACAGAAATCTGTTCTTGTGACTACTACACCAATTAGTGAGGAAGCTAATGATGATGATCATGTAACTTCAGATCAAGTTACTACCGAATCTCGTAGGTAAACCAGAGTGAGATCCGCACCAGAGTGGTACGGTAATCCTGTTCTGGAAGTCATGTTACTAGACCATGACGAACTTGCGAACTATGAGGAAGCGATGATGAGCCCAGATTCCGTGAAATGGTTTGAGGTCATGAAATCTGAGATATGATCCATGTATGAGAACAAAGTATGGACTTTGATGGATTTGCCTGATGATCGGCAAGCCATAGAAAATAAATGGATCTTCAAGAGGAAGACGGACGCTGATAGTAGTGTTACTATCTACAAAGCTAGAATTGTCAAGTTCAAGGTGTTGACTACGATGAGAGTTTCTCACTCGAATCTATGCTTAAGTCTGTCCGAATCATGTTAGCAATTGCCGCATTTTATGAAATCTGGCAAATGGATAAACAAAACTACATTCCTTAATGGATTTATTAAAGAAGAGTTGTATACGATGCAAGTAGAAGGTTTTGTCGATCCTAAAGGTGTTAACTAAATATGCAAGCTCCAGCACTCCATCTATGGACTGGTGCAAGCATCTTGGAGTTGGAATATACACTTTGATAAGTTGATCAAAACATATAGTTTTATACAGACTTGCGGTGAAGCCTGTATTTACAAATTTTTTAGGCAAGAAAAACAACACATTTAATCACGAAAGGACGAAATCGCTGTGCCTTCCTATTAATTCCCGGCAAAAGGACATGCGTGTAACAGCCCAAAGCCATGTGCGGGCATAATAGGCCAACAAAAAAAACGACCATGGGCACACAATGGACCGAGGAAAAATAAACAACTACTCGCACACATGCATCGATGCGAATCCTGAACTTAGCGAAGGTACGAAGCGGGGGCAGAAAAAAATGTGTGCACAAATCTTAAAAACAGAACAATATCCAATGGCTTTGAACTTAGATGTGAGATAGGTATTTCACATCTAGATGTGAAATAGCAAATCTGTAAATAAAATTCAGGTGCATGGAAAATTATACTGTACCTAAAATGATTTTATGCTCAAGATCTATTATTAGAAGACCCTGCAAGATTTTAATAGAAATATTTGCACGTACATAAAAATAGATTAATACAGCACATACAGGGAAGAGTCCTCAAGTACCATGTTACATTTTTTGAGGTAAAAAAAACAAGTTGGATTTTAACCTACACAGAATTCACGTGCCTTAAGCTAAAAATAATTATTCCATGTGCCTTACATTTTGATGGCAAAAAAGAGAGGTGTCCTCAACAAATAGGTTTCCCATAAAAAAGGGCACCCCACATTAGAAATGGAATCTGATCTAAAAAAAGAGGTGTCCACGTCCAAGTTAAACATACAAAGAATACTTACCTTTACCCTTAAAAACAATGAAAAAGGATGCATATAAACAAGAACTTCCCAAGCATCGCGTTTTGAAAAGAGAGAGTCAATGCCTGATTGAAAAAAAATTTCAATCCCACCTTACGAAATGAAGACCTAGAATATATTAATAAATGTGTGAAATCTCCTAATTGTAACATAACTAAGAAAATACACATAAATTTCCACGCCCTGGAAAATCGTATATGAAAATAACCATTAATTTTTATGGGTATTGTAAGGACCACAACCACATCCATTAAAAGTTGAATCTTACTGGGTAAAAGAATCAAGTATTATGGTATACTCGACTGTTTAATTTTATACATGATAGATATTCTCAATGAAATAAAGAAGGACTACTTCCCAATGCACCAAAAAGAAATGGAGATGATCTTCCATTTCAGGGTTTAATCTAAAAGTGAGCACAATACATAAATATGCATCGACATATTTGTAATGTTTGGGTGCAAACTTGACATCATTTCAAATATATAGGATTTGACATATTGTATCAATTCTTGACTGATATAGTCAACATTTTAGTATAAAACTGAACATGTGCATTGCATTCTACCATAATATAAATATATTGTGTTTATTCGTATATATCTTCGGTTCTCTTCAAAAAATGCATGATAATAATGATATGAAGTTTCACAATAATGTTAAGATAGACCATTCTCTAGCCCGTGCAGATGCACGGGATGACGACTAGTATTTCTAATTCTGAACACTATTGGAAAACACAATTTTTTTAAAACGCGAACAATTTATGAAAACTCGAAAAAATTCAAATGTGATTTTTTTAAATTTCAAGTATTTTCTGAAACGCCAACACTTTCCCTAAAACACGATCAAATTTTTAAGAAATGGGAAGGTTTTTGGAAATTCCTGAAGATCTTTTGAAAACGTGAACTTTTTTATGAAAACATGAGCATTTTTCGAATTTGTGAACAAATTTTGAAAATGGGAAAATGTTTTGAATATTCGGAACATATATGTTATACAAAATGAACTTTTTTTATTGTAGCATGAATTTTTTAATATACAATGAACATTTCTTTTAGCAAAACTAATCTTTTTTGGTGTACGGTGAACCTCTTTAGTTTTCTAGTGCATATTTGTATGCACTGATCATCGTGCATGCGTTTTATACCTTAGGCCTTGGATATATGCATGTGCTAGTACGTACCTTAACATGCATGCACATGCAACACTCATTGAATGATCAGCTAATGCACGCACCGGCGTGATGACACATGCAACGCTCATTGAAGGAAAAAGAAGAAAAGAATCGGTAAAAACGAAAGAATGAGATCATCTTTTAAAATAGAAAAATTAAAAGGATAGAAAAACTAATGAATAAAAAATGATAAAAAAACAGAAAGCACATGAAGAAAACAGAACAGAACAAAAGGAAATAAAAAACTTATCCTAGCTACTTGGACCGGCTCATCTACGGCTTGTTTGCTGTTGATGGTGGACTTGCAACTCGACAAAAAAAAAGACCAGACCACAATGGCTAGTCGAGGGTGGACTGGCAATTGGGACTGAAAAAATGTCAGGCCCAGGTGCGAGTCGAGTTTGGACTTGGAACTGGTAAAAAAAGGTTGTGCCCCAGATGCGAGTCAAGGGCGTGGACTTGCAACTAGGACAATAAAAGGTCGAACCCAGTTGCAAGTCAACGGTGGACCTGCAACTCAGACAAAAAAAGGTTGGGCCCCAACTGCGAGTTGACGTTGGACTTGCAACTGGGACAAAAATGGTCGGGCCCCACTTGCATGTCGAGGGTGGACTTGCAATTGGGACTAAAAACTCAGGCCCCAGTTGCGAGTCGAGGGTGGACTTGACAAAAAGGTTGGGCCCTAGTTTCGGGTCGATGGTGGACTTGCAACTCGGACAAAAAAGGTTCGGCCACATTTGCGGGTCGAGAGGGTGGACTTGCAACTTGGACAAAAAAAAGTATGGCCCCATTCGGAAGCTGTGAGTGGACTTGCAACCAGGAAAAAAAGGTTGGACATCAGTTACGAATCAAGGGTGGACATCCAACTGGGACAAAAAAAGATCAGATCACCGTTGCGAGTCGAGGGTGGACTTGAAATTAGGACAAAAAATGTCAAGGCCCAATTGCGAGTCTAGTGTGAAATTACAACCGGGAAAAAAAGGCCAGGCCCCAGTTGCGACTCGAGGATGGACTTGTAACGGGGGAAAAAAGGTCGGACCCCCAGTTCCGAGTTGAGGGTGGACTTGCAACTAGGAAATAAAAGTGAAGTCCTAGTTACGAGTATCGGGGCGTGCAACTAGGAAAAATGTTAGCCCCAGTTGCGAGTCGAGTGTGGACTTGCAACTAGAAAATGTCGGGCCCCACTTGCGAGTCGAAGGTGGAATTGCAACTGGGATAAAAGAGGTTCAGGTCTAGTTGCAAGTAGAGGGCGGACTTGCAACTGGGACAAAGAAAGTTCGAGCCCCAGTTGCGAGTCAAGGGTGGGCTTGCAACAGGGACAGAAAAAGGTCGGGTCCCAGTTACGAGTCGAGGGTGGACTTGCAACTAGGACAACTACTCAAAACTACGATATCAGTTTTGAGTCAAGGATTGGACTTGCAATAGAAAAGAAAACAAACTATGACCCAGTTGCAAGTCGGATGGTGGACTCACAATTGGGAAAACTACACAAAACTATGGGCTCGGTTGCAAGTCGAGGGAGGACTTATACTGGGATGAAACAAACAACGGGCCGAGCTCCGGGTAGGCGATGGTGGGCTCGTTCCTGCCTTCCAGGTGGTGCCGGCAGGTGATGAGATCCCTCTCCTTGCGAGCAGTGGTCGTGGGTGGTCATCGGGACTCTACTACTCTGTCGGTTTTTGGAGCCCTAAATGGTGTGACGGTACCCGAGGAGTGGGACGACAGTATTACTGTGATGATTCCCGTAGTGCTGTTTGCTGAGAGGGCGGTTCGCCTTAAACTACTCATTTTTTGTAATGTGGTCTACAAAATAATTTCAATAATGTTGGTGCCTAACTGAAAGTAATCTTGCCGGTAATCGTTAGCCCTACGAAATGTTAAGTCAAATTTCCCACCGCAGCAACCAGCGGCACCACTTGGCCTAGAACAGTATTGGCCCTGTCATTCTCCCTTAATGGGTTTAATATATCAAGCCGAGGCGAGCCCACACTGCCTCCCTCTCGATGATAGCAAATCCCATTTGGGCACCAACACCTATTCCATGCATTTTTCCTCCTAGCAAAGATAAAAACATCTAGATATACGAGTGAGGCCCTATTTCCACCGACAAAGTTGCAGTGCACATGCAGAAGCAGGGCCTCATAGAAGATATGTTTGAGGTACCTACATAAAAGGCAACGAGCGACATCTGCCTCCATATACATGCACACCGGATGAGGTAACAGCGGGAGCAGAAATTTTCATATCTGTGCAATGATCTCCAATCATCTAAGCTCATGAAATATATAAATCCACAAAAGATGGTTCAATCTTGGCTTAGGAGGTATTAGGAATAAAACTCGATGGTATGGTTAGCACTGGAATTGTAGGAGATGTGACCTTAGAGGCAGAGGCTGGGGCTTCCCTGGCTCGCCCAAGTCTAAGACAATACGGGGGCCTGAATTTTTGGAACTATTCAATCTAGGAGGCGTATGTGCAGGTCAGCTGTCTGCATTTGCCTCCAATCTCTCCCTTAGAATGTGTCAGGGTGCCCAGCTCAATCACGCTGGTTCTTCAACGAGGTGTACTGGGCTAATAGGTGTGGTAAATGCAGCCATATTTCAGCTCCAGGAGACTCCTTTCCGTCCAATTCAAGCTCGTACATGGTAACCTACGGGTTGTCTATGTTATGGGCCTTAGGCCTATGTGTGGGTGGAGTCGCGGGTGTAAGACTGGTCTATCCCTTCTCCATGTTCCTTACTTCCTTGCTCCGTGCGGCCAATAGTAAAATATTTTTCATGTTAGAGAATATTGTTGTAATCTCAACCTTTTTCCTTATTCCTTGTTCTATTCAAACTCTTGTAACTCTCATCTTGTACGCCAAGGCAAGGCTTCTGCCCACATCAATATAAACAAGACGCGGCTCCCCTCGAGGGAGTAGGAATGCTTACTATCTTACATGGTCATCAGAGCCACCTCTTCCAATACATCTAGCCACAAACCAAAACCCTAGATCACATATCATCATCTCCATGTCTTCCTCAGCCGGCGTCACCCTCAACCTTGGTTCGTCACCATCTGAGAAGCTTGCAAGAGGAAACTTCATCCTATGGAAGACGCAGGTTCTCCCAGCCCTGCGAGGTGCGCAGGTAACTGGGCTCCTGGACAACTCCAAAGCCGCTCCGCCCAGGATGGTGGAGATCAAAAAGGCGGACAAGACCACGGCCCTAGAGCCGAACCCTCTGTACGGGCCCTAGATCGTGAAAAATCAGCAGGTCCTTTCATATCTTCTCAATTCCTTGTCTCTAGAGATTCTTGCGCAGGTCGTCGGGAAGGATTCCACCTTCGATCTTTGGACAACAGTCAGAAATCTCTTCGCTTCGCAATCGCAGTCTCGGATTACCAATTTGACAATTGCAATCACCAACACCAAGAAGGGCACCATGTCAAACTCAGCGTACATGGCGAAGATGAAGAGTCTTGGGGATGAACTAGTTGTTGCTGGTCGTCCCGTCTCTGATCCGGAGATGGTGGACTACATCTTTGCAGGTCTGGACCGCGACTACGACTCTGTGGTTGCGGCGATTGGCGCTGACAAGAACACCATCACCGCCGACGACATCTTTCCTCAAATCTCTGCCTTTGGTCAAAGGATGGAGATGTTGGAAGACTCTTTTTCAGGCGGGTTTCACTCATCTGCAAACGCGGTCTACAGAGGCCGTGGCTAGTCCCGTGGCAGATCTCGCGGGCGAGGAGGAAGGGGGTGTTGGGGAACGTAGTAATTTCAAAAAAATTCCTACGCACACGCAAGATCATGGTGATGCATAGCAACGAGAGAGGAGAGTGATGTCTACGTACCCTCGTAGACCGAAGCGGAAGCGTTGACGCAACGTAGAGGAAGTAGTCGTACGTCTTCCCGGTCCAACCGATCCAAGCACCGTTACTCCGGCACCTCCGAGTTCTTGACACACGTACATCTCGATGACGTACCCCGGTCTCCGATCCAGCAAAGCTTTCGGGGAGAGTTCCGTCAGCACGACGGCGTGGTGACGATCTTGATGTTCAATTGTCGCAGGGCTTCGCCTAAGCACCGCTACAATATGACCGAGGTGTAATATCATGGAGGGGGGCACCGCACACGGCTAAGGAACTATCACGAAGATCAACTTGTGTGTTCTAGGGTGCCCCCTGCCCCCGTATATAAAGGAGGGAGGGGGAGGTGCGGCTGGCCCCCTAGGGGTGCGCCTGGAGGAGTCCTACTCCCACCGGGAGTAGGACTCCCCTCCTCTTGCCTTGTTGGCGAAGGAAAGGGGGAAGGGGAAGAGGAAAGGGGGGCGCCCCCCCCCCTTCCTTGTCCTATTCGGACTAGGGGGGAAGGGGGCGCGCGGCCTGCCCTGGCCGGCCCTCCTCTTCTCCCTTATGGCCCATCAAGGCCCAATAAACCCCCGGGGGGTTCCGGTAACCCCCCGGTGCTCCGGTAAAATGCCGATTTTACCCGGAACGATTCCGATGTCCAAATATAGGCTTCCAATATATCAATCTTTATGTCTCGACCATTTTGAGACTCCTCGTCATGTCCGTGATCACATCCGGAACTCCGAACAACCTTCGGTACATCAAAATACATAAACTCATAAAGAAACTATCATCGTAACTTTAAGCGTGCGGACCCTACAGTTCGAGAACAATGTAGACATGACAGAGACACGTCTCCGGTCAATAACCAATAGCGGGACCTGGATGCCCATATTGGTTCCTACATATTCTACGAAGATCTTTATCGGTCAGACCGCATAACAACATACATTGTTCCCTTTGTCATCGGTATGTTACTTGCCCGAGATTCGATCGTCGGTATCCAATACCTAGTTCAATCTCGTTACCGGCAAGTCTCTTTACTCGTTCCGTAATACATCATCTCGCAACTAACTCATTAGTTGCAATGCTTGCAAGGCTTAAGTGATGTGCATTACCGAGAGGGCCCAGAGATACCTCTCCGACATTCAGAGTGACAAACCCTAATCTCGAAATACGCCAACCCAACAAGTACCTTTGGAGACACCTGTAGAGCACCTTTATAATCACCCAGTTACGTTGTGACGTTTGGTAGCACACAAAGTGTTCCTCCGGTAAACGGGAGTTGCATAATCTCATAGTCATAGGAACATGTATAAGTCAGGAAGAAAGCAACAGCAACAAACAAAACTATCAAGTGCTTACCTAACTAAATGGGTCATGTCAATCACATCATTCTCCTAATGATGTGATCCCGTTAATCAAATGACAACTCATGTCTATGGTTAGGAAACTTAACCATCTTTGATCAACGAGCTAGTCAAGTAGAGGCATACTAGTGACACTCTGTTTGTCTATGTATTCACACATGTATTATGTTTCTGGTTAATACAATTCTAGCATGAATAATAAACATTTAGCATGAAATAAGGAAATAAATAATAACTTTATTATTTCCTCTAGGGCATATTTCCTTCAGTCTCCCACTTGCACTAGAGTCAATAATCTAGTTCACATCGCCATGTGATTTAACAGCAATAGTTCACATCACTATGTGATTAACACCCATAGTTCACATCGATATGTGATCAACACCCAAAGGGTTTACTAGAGTCAGTAATCTAGTTCACATCGCTATGTGATTAACACCCAAAGAGTACTAAGGTGTGATCATGTTTTGCTTGTGAGATAATTTTAGTCAACGGGTCTGTCACATTCAGATCCATAAGTATTTTGCAAATTTCTATGTCTGTAATGCTCTGCTCGGAGCTACTTTAGCTAATTGCTCCCACTTTCAATATGTATCCAGATGAAGACTTAGAGTTATCTGGATCGGTGTCAAAACTTGCGTCGACGTAACCCTTTACGACGAACCTTTTGTCACTTCCATAATCGAGAAACATATCCTTATTCCACTAAGGATAATTTTGACCGCTGTCCAGTGATCTACTCCTAGATCACTATTGTACTCCCTTGCCAAACACAGTGGTAGGGTATGCAATAGATCTGGTACACAGCATGGCATACTTTATAGAACCTATGGCCAAGGCATAGGGAATGACTTTCATTCTCTTTCTATCTTCTGCCGTGGTCGGGTTTTGAGTCTTACTCAATTTCACACCTTGTAACACAGGCAAGAACTCTTTCTTTGACTATTCCATTTTGAACTACTTCAAAATCTTGTCAAGGTATGTACTCATTGAAAAAACTTATCAAGCGTCTTGATCTATCTCTATAGATCTTGATGCTCAATATGTAAGCAGCTTCACTGAGGTCTTTCTTTGAAAAACTCCTTTCAAACATTCCTTTATGCTTTGCAGAATAATTCTACATTATTTCCGATCAACAATATGTCATTCACATATACTTATCAGAAATGCTGTAGTGCTCCCACTCACTTTCTTGTAAATACAGGCTTCACCGCAAGTCTGTATAAAACTATATGCTTTGATCAACTTATCAAAGCGTATATTCCAACTCCGAGATGCTTGCACCAGTCCATAGATGGATCGCTGGAGCTTGCATATTTTGTTAGCACCTTTAGGATTGACAAAACCTTCCGGTTGCATCATATACAACTCTTCTTTAATAAATCCATTAAGGAATGCAGTTTTGTTTATCCATTTGCCAGATTTCATAAAATGCGGCAATTGCTAACATGATTCGGACAGACTTAAGCATAGATACGAGTGAGAAACTCTCATCGTAGTCAACACCTTGAACTTTGTCGAAAACCTTTTTGCGACAATTCTAGCTTTGTAGATAGTAACACTACTATCAGCGTCCGTCTTCCTCTTGAAGATCCATTTAATCTCAATGGCTCGCCGATCATTGGACAAGTCAATCAAAGTCCATACTTTGTTCTCATACATGGATCTCATCTCAGATTTCATGGCCTCAAACCATTTCACGGAATCTGGGCTCATCATCGCTTCCTCATAGTTCCCAAGTTCGTCATGGTCTAGTAACATGACTTCCAGAACAGGATTACCGTACCACTCTGGTGCGGATCTCACTCTGGTTTACCTACGAGATTCGGTAGTAACTTGATGTGAAGTTTCATGATCATCATCATTAGCTTCCTCACTAATTGGTGTAGTAGTCACAGGAACAGATTTCTGTGATGAACTACTTTCCAATAAGGGAGAAGGTACAATTACCTCATCAAGTTCTACTTTCCTCCCACTCACTTCTTTCGAGAGAAACTCCTTCTCTAGAAAGGATCCATTCTTAGCAACGAATGTCTTGCCTTCGGATCTGTGATAGAAGGTGTACCCAACTGTCTCCTTTGGGTATCCTATGAAGACACATTTCTCCGATTTAGGTTCGAGCTTATCAGGTTGAAGCTTTTTCACATAAGCATCGCAGCCCCAAACTTTAAGAAATGACAACTTTGGTTTCTTGCCAAACCACAGTTCAGATTGTGTCATCTCAACGGACTTAGATGGTGCCCTTTTTAACGTGAATGCAGCTGTCTCTAATGCATGACCCCAAAAGGATAGTGGTAAATCGGTAAGAAACATCATAGATTATACGATATCCAATAAAGTACGGTTATGACGTTCGGACACACCATTATGCTGTGGTGTTCCAGGTGGCACGAATTTGTGAAACTATTTCACGTTGTTTTAACTGAAGACCAAACTAGTAACTCAAATATTTGTCTCCATGATCAGATCGTAGAAACCTTATTTTCTTGTCACAATGATTTTCCACTTCACTCTGAAATTCTTTGAACTTTTCAAATGTTTCAGACTTATGTTTCATCAAGTAGATATACCCATATCTGCTCAAATCATCTGTGAAGGTCAGAAAATAACGATACCCGCCATGAGCCTTAACACTCATCGGATCGCATACATCAGTATGTATTATTTCCAATAAGTCAGTTGCTCGCTCCACTGTTCCGAAGAACGGAGTCTTAGTCATCTTGCCCATGAGGCATGATTCGCAAGTATCAAGTGATTCATAATCAAGTGATTCCAAAAGTCCATCAGCATGGAGTTTCTTCATGCGCTTTACACCAATATGACCTAAACGGCAGTGCCACAAATAAGTTGCACTATCATTATTAACTTTGCATCTTTTTGGCTTCAATATTATGAATATGTGTATCACTACGATCGAGATCCAACAAACCATTTTCATTGGTGTGTATGACCATAAAAGGTTCTATTCATGTAAACAGAACAACAATTGTTCTCTAACTTAAATGAATAATCGTATTGCAATAAACATGATCAAATCATATTTATGCTCAACGCAAACACCAAATAACACTTATTTAGATTCAACACACTAATCCCGAAAGTATAGGGAGTGTACGATGATGATCATATCAATCTTGGAACCACTTCCAACACACATCGTCACTTCACCCTCAACTAGTCTCTGTTTATTCTGCAACTCCTGTTTCGAGTTACTACTCTTAGCAACTGAACCATTACCAAATACCGAGGGGTTGCTATAAACACTAGTAAAGTACACATCAATAACATGTATATCAAATATACCTTTGTTCACTTTGCCATCCTTCTTATCCGCCAAATACTTGGGGTGGTTCCGCTTCTAGTGACCAGTCCCTTTGCAGTATAAGCACTTAGTCTCAGGCTTAGGTCCAGACTTGGGCTTCTTCACTTGAGCAGCAACTTGCTTGCCGTTCTTCTTGAAGTTCCCTTCTATCCCTTTACCCTTTTATTGAAACTAGTGGTGTTGTTAACCATCAACACTTGATGTTTTTCTTGATTTCTACCTTCGTCGATTTCAGCATCACGAAGAGCTTGGGAATTACTTTCGTCATCCCTTGCATATTATAGTTCATCACAAAGTTCTACTAACTTGGTGATGGTGATTAGAGAATTCTGTCAATCACTATTTTATCTGGAAGATTAACTCCCACTTGATTCAAGCGATTGTAGTACTCAGACTATCTGAGCACATGCTCACTAGTTGAGCAATTCTCCTCCATCTTTTAGCTATAGAACTTGTCGGAGACTTCATATCTCTCAACTCGGGTATTTGCTTGAAATATTAACTTCAACTCCTGGACATCTCATATGGTCCATCACGTTCAAAACGTCTTTGAAGTCCCGATTCTAAGCCGTTAAGCATGGTGCACTAAACTATCAAGTAGTCATCATATTGAGCTAGCCAAACGTTTATAACGTCTGCATCTGCTCCTGCAATAGGTCCGTCACCTAGCGGTGCATCAAGGACATAATTCTTCTGTGCAGCAATGAGGATAAACCTCAGATCACGGATCCAATCCGCATCATTTCTACTAACATCTTTCAACACAGTTTTTCTCTAGGAACATATCAAAATAAACATAGGGAAGCAACACCGCGAGCTATTGATCTACAACATAGATATGCTAATACTACCAGGACTAAGTTCATGATAAATTTAAGTTCAATTAATCATATTACTTAAGAACTCCCACTTAGAAAGACATCCTTCTAATCTTCTAAGTGATCACATGATCCAAATCAACTAAACCATAACCGATCATCACGTGAAATGGAGTAGTTTTCAATGGTGAACATCACTATGTTGATCATATCTACTATATGATTCACGCTCGACCTTTCAGTCTCCGTGTTCCGAGGCCATATCTGCATATGCTAGGCTCGTCAAGTTTAACCCGAGTATTCTGCGTGTGCAAAACTGGCTTGCACCCGTTGTAGATGGACGTAGAGCTTATCACACCCGATCATCACCTGGTGTCTGGGCACGACGAACTTTGGCAACGGTGCATACTCAGGGAGAACACTTCTTGATAATTACTGAGAGATCATCTTAAAATGCTACCGTCAATCAAAGCAAGATAAGATGCATAAAAGATAAACATCACATGCAATCAATATAAGTGATATGATATGGCCATCATCATCTTGTGCTTGTGATCTCCATCTCCGAAGCACCGTCATGATCACCATCGTCACCGGCGCGACACCTTGATCTCCATCGTAGCATCGTTGTTGTCTCGCTAATCTTATGCTTCTACGACTATCGCTACCGCTTAGTGATAAAGTAAAGCATTACAGGGTGATTGCATTGCATACAATAAAGCGACAACCATATGGCTCCTGCCAGTTGCCGATAACTTGGTTACAAAACATGATCATCTCATACAATAAAATTTAGCATCATGTCTTGACCATATCACATCACAACATGCCCTGCAAAAACAAGTTAGACGTCCTCTACTTTGTTGTTGCAAGTTTTACGTGGCTGCTACGGGCTTAAGCAAGAACCAATCTCACCTACGCATCAAAACCACAACGATAGTTTGTCAAGTTGGTGCTGTTTTAACCTTCGCAAGGACCGGGCGTAGCCACACTCGGTTCAACTAAAGTTGGACAAACTGACACCCGCTAGCCACCTGTGTGCAAAGCACGGCGGTAGAACCAGTCTCGCGTAAGCGTACGCGTAATGTCGGTCCGGGCCGCTTCATCCAACAATACCGCCGAACCAAAGTATGACATGCTGGTAAGCAGTATGACTTATATCGCCCACAACTCACTTGTGTTCTACTCGTGCATATAATATCAAACCATAAAACCAGGCTCGGATGCCACTGTTGGGGAACGTAGTAATTTCAAAAAATTTCCTACGCACACGCAAGATCATGGTGATGCATAGCAACGAGAGAGGAGATTGATGTCTACGTACCCTCGTAGACCGAAGCGGAAGCGTTGACGCAACGTAGAGGAAGTAGTCGTACGTCTTCCCGGTCCAACCGATCCAAGCACCGTTACTCCGGCACCTCCGAGTTCTTGACACACGTACAGCTCGATGACGTACCCCGGTCTCCGATCCAGCAAAGCTATCGGGGAGAGTTCCGTCAGCACGACGGCATGGTGACGATCTTGATGTTCAACTGTCGCAGGTCTTCGCCTAAGCACCGCTACAATATGACCGAGGTGTAATATCGTGGAGGGGGGCACCGCACACGGCTAAGGAACGATCACGAAGATCAACTTGTGTGTTCTAGGGTGCCCCCTGCCCCCGTATATAAAGGAGGGAGGGGGAGGTGCGGCCGGCCCCCTAGGGGTGCGCCTGGAGGAGTCCTACTCCCACCGGGAGTAGGACTCCCCTCCTCTTGCCTTGTTGGAGAAGGAAAGGGGGAAGGGGAAGAGAAAAGGGGGGCGCCCCCCCCCCATTCCTTGTCCTATTCGGACTAGGGGGGAGGGGGTGCGCGGCCTGCCCTGGCCGGCCCTCCTCTTCTCCCTTATGGCCCATCAAGGCCCAATAAACCCCCGGGGGGTTCCGGTAACCCCCCGGTGCTCCGGTAAAATGCCGATTTTACCCGGAACGATTCCGATGTCCAAATATAGGCTTCCAATATATCGATCTTTATGTCTCGACCATTTAGAGACTCCTCATCATTTCCGTGATCACATCCGGAACTCCGAACAACCTTCGGTACATCAAAATACATAAACTCATAAAGAAACTGTCATCGTAACTTTAAGCGTGCGGACCCTACGGTTCGAGAACAATGTAGACATGACCAAGACACGTCTCCGGTCAATAACCAATAGCGGGACCTGGATGCCCATATTGGTTCCTACATATTCTACGAAGATCTTTATCGGTCAGACCGCATAACAATATACGTTGTTCCCTTTGTCATCGGTATGTTACTTGCCCGAGATTCGATCGTCGGTATCCAATACCTAGTTCAATCTCGTTACCGGCAAGTCTCTTTACTCGTTCCGTAATACATCGTCTCGCAACTAACTCATTAGTTGCAATTCTTGCAAGGCTTAAGTGATGTGCATTACCGAGAGGGCCCAGAGATACCTCTCCGACATTCGGAGTGACAAATCCTAATCTTGAAATACGCCAACCCAAAAAGTACCTTTGGAGACACCTGTAGAGCACCTTTATAATCACCCAGTTACGTTGTGACGTTTGGTAGCACACAAAGTGTTCCTCCGGTAAACGGGAGTTGCATAATCTCATAGTCATAGGAACATGTATAAGTCATGAAGAAAGCAACAGCAACAAACAAAACGATCAAGTGCTTAGCTAACTGAATGGGTCATGTCAATCACATCATTCTCCTAATGATGTGATCCCGTTAATCAAATGACAACTCATGTCTATGGTTAGGAAACTTAACCATCTTTGATCAACGAGCTAGTCAAGTAGAGGCATACTAGTGACACTCTGTTTGTCTATGTATTCACACATGTATTATGTTTTTGGTTAATACAATTCTAGCATGAATAATAAACATTTATCATGAAATAAGGAAATAAATAATAACTTTATTATTGCCTCTAGGGCATATTTCCTTCAGGGGGTGCTGCTGTGGTGACCGCGGTGACCGCCAGCCCTCTCCAGCCAATGGTGGCGGCGGATTCAGAGGACGCCCTCGAAAGCAACAACAACAACAACAACAACAACAACAACAGGTGTGTGAGCAGCAGCACGACTACCCTGGATGTCAGATATGCTACAGGCATCATCCAGAAGGTGCACGTGTTTGCTAGTGGTGCTACGAAGAGAACGATCAAGAAGAGAAGGAGGCGCATGTTATCTCCTATGGCGTGGACACCAACTGGTATGCCGACAGTGCAGCAACAAATCACATCACAGGTGAACTTGATAAGTTGATGATGCGGGAGAAATACAATGGAGGCAACCAAATTCACACGGCAAACGGTTCTGGTATGAATATCACACACATTGGTAGTACAATTGCTAAAAGCCCCATGAAAATTTGCAGTTGAAGGATGTCTTGCATGTTCCTCCAACATCAAAAAATGTTGTTTCCGTTCATCGATTCACCCTTGATAACAATGTTCTTATAGAATTATATCCTTATTTTATTTCTTGGTTAAGGACTTGAGAACAAGGAGAATCATTCTTAGAGGACGGTGCGTGGGAGGCCTTTATCCACTCATATCATCATCATCTTCTTCATGGTCCGGTGAACAAGCAAACATTGTCACCAAGCCATCATCATCAAGGTGGCATAGTCGTTTAGGTCATCCATATTCAGTCATAGTTAAATATGTTCTTAGCAAAAAAAATCTCTTATGAGACTAGTGTTGAGTCAGTTTGTGTTCTGTGTCAACAAGTAAAAAGGCATCAATTACCTTACCCCATCTCTGCTAGTGTGTCTACTGCTCCACTACAACTTATATTTTCAGATGTATGGGGGCAGCTCCTACTTCAGTTGGTAGATTTTCCTATTATGTAAGTTTTATTGATGATATAGTAACTTTACTTGGATTTCCTTGTTAAAGAAACGGTCTCATGTATTCCAAGTCTTTATCAATTTCCAAAACCTTGTTGAATGCAAACTGAACTCCAAGATCATTGCTATGCAAACTGACTGGGGTGGTGAGTATGAAAAATTGAACTCTTTCTTCCAAAAGCTTGGTATATCACATCATGTCTCTTGCCCTCATGCTCATCAACAAAACGGGTCTGCTGAAAGAAAGCACCATCACATAGTTGATATGGGTCTAGCATTGCTAGCAAATGCATCCATGCCGCTCAAATTTTGGGATGAAGCATTCTTAACTGCCACATATCTTATCAATTTGCTTCCAAGTAAAGTCATGAAACTTGAAACACCCATTACACGATTCCTTGATGTCACACCCAACAACACACCTCCTTGTATTTTTGGTTGTGCATGCTGGACCATCCTTAGACCCTACAACACACGCAAACTCGCTTTTCGCTTCAAAAGGTGTGTCTTTTTAGGCTATAGCCCCATGCATAAAGCGGTTAAATGTCTTGATGTTCCTACTGATATGGTCTATATTTCCAGAGATGTTGTTTTTGATGAGTCTGTTTTTCCTTTTGCCTCCCTTCATCCCAATGCTGGTGCACTTCTCCGCAAGGAAATTCTTCTTCTTCCTCCACATCTTCGGTCTTTTGATCATGGGGGCGACAATTGTATTAATCAATGTGATGATATTCCTGCTAGTACTAGTTCTTCTCTATTGCCTATACAGGTCCCTGGAGAAAACGATGCTCAAAATGATCAAAATCTCAAAAATATAGTTCAAATTGATCCCATGTTGCATGCTGGAGAAGAAGACGAACCTGGCGCAGACAACGAAGGCGATCCGGCGGCGCCTGATACTCCTGTGCGCCTTCAGCCACGGTCGGGCAGCGGATCCACTGTGCCGGCTCGGGCGGTTGGCACGCCTGTGCGTGTAGGGGAGGCGGCCAAACCAGCGGCCACGGGATCTCCTGTGCGTGAGGCGACAGATTCGCATGTGTCGGCGCAAGCAGTCTCCCCAGGATCTTCTGTGGCAAGTGTACCAGCGGTCCAGCTAGCAGCTTCTTCACGGATTATGACTCGGCTACAAAAAGGTATATGAAATCCTAAAATAAGAAAAGATGGGACTACACCATATGGTATGTTGTGCATTCTAGGAGAACCAACAACATTGAGTTGTGCACTTGATGATCCTAAGTGGAAGAAGGCAATGGAAGAGGAATACTCTGCGCTTATGAGGAACAAAACCTGGCATCTTGTACCAAATCAGAAAGGTAAAAATATCATCGATTGCAAATGGGTATACATAATTAAAAAGAAGGCAGATGGCTCCATTGACAGGTATAAGGCACGTCTAGTTGCAAAGGACTTTAAGCAACATTATGATATTGATTATGAGGACACCTTTAGTCCTGTTGTGAAAGCTGCAACTATCAAACTTGTGTTAGCCATTGCTGTATCCAGGGGATGGAGCCTAAGACAGCTAGATGTACAAAATGCGTTTTTTGCATGGTGTTCTGGAAGAGGAAGTTTATATGAGACAACCACCTGCATATGAGGATAAGTCACCACATTATGTTTGCAAGCTTGACAAAGCACTCTATGGTTTAAAACAAGCACCCGGAGCATGGTACTCGAGATTGAGCTTACAGTTGAAATATCTTGGTTTCATTGTCTCCAAAGCTGATACATCTTTGTTTATTTATAACAAGGAAGGGGTAGTCATTTTTGTGCTCAATGATATCATAGTTTCAAGTTCTTCACAACATGCTACTAATGCCCTGCTGCATGATTTGAGCTCAGAGTTTGCCTTGAAGGACAAGGTGATTTACATTTCTTCCTTGGTATTGAAGTCAAGAAAACTCAAGATGACATTGTCTTAAATCAGTGAAAATATATCATTGAGCTTCTATCTCGCATGGGAATGAAGAATTGTAATCCAGTGCCTACACCTTTATCTTGGTCAGAAAAACTCTCAGCATATGAAGGTGAGCCACTTCAAGAGGAGCAGAGCACAAGGTATAGGAGTACTGTGGGAGCATCACAATATCTAACTCTCACACGTCCAAATATCTCATCTGCTGTCAACAAGGTTTGTCAATATCTGCATGCACCTACTTCTGCACATTGGTCAGGTGTCAAGAGAATTGTAAGATATGTGAAGGATACTATGGGAACAGGACTTCATTTCGAACGTTCTAATTCCACTCTTGTGAGTGCATTCTATTATGCTCAATGGGTAGGATGCAGTGATGATAGAAGATCAACTGGAGGCTCTGCAATATTCTTTGGGTCTAATCTTATTTCTTGGAGCGCTAGAAAGCAAGCCACTGTGTCACGGTCAAGCACAGAAGCTGAATACAAGTCCTTGGCAAATGCAACTGCTGCAATCATTTGGGCTGAATCACTTCTTGAGGAATTGGGGATCAAGAAAAAATCGTATCTCATGCTTATGCTGTGATAACTTGGGAGCAACATATTTGTCTGCAAATCCTGTGTTTCATGCAAGGACAAAGCACATAGAAATTGACTTTCACTTTGTGCTAGAAAGATTTGCAGCAAAGAAACTCGAGATACGGTTTATTCCCTCCAAAGATCAAGTAGCAGACGGCTTTACTAAGGCATTACCAGCAGACCATTTGAGGAGTTCAAGAGTAATCTTAATTTAGGATAGTTGAGATTAAGGGAGGGTGTTAGAGAATATTGTTCAAACCCAATGGACTATTTTCAAAATCGTGAACTTTTTTTATAAATTCGATGAGCTTTTCCAAAATTGATGAAAATTTTGTCACAATCGACAAACTTTTTTCACTTTTGAAGAACCTTTTCATATTTTTGAACTGTTTTAAAATTCATGATTTATATTTTTTTGAATTTATGTTTAGATAATTAATACCGAATATATAATACTCTCCCCATCCCATAATAAATGTCTCAATTTTACACTAACGTTGCTATAAATTTGTACTATGATTGAGACACTTATTTCTAAAAGGAGGGAGTGTATATTTGTGTAGTACAAGAAGAAGGATCAAATAGATCTTTTTTCCGGTGAGTGGACAAGGAAGACAACTAGGTCTGGTGGTAATGGCAGTAGCCTGTTGGTGGTCACGTAATGATTTCGAATCTCTGTTCTCCCATATAATACCAGTGATCATAATTTTTTTGCTTCAGCAGGTTGCTGGGCCGGCCTAGTACGATGGCCCTGCAAGCACCAATAACGCCATATATGAGGGGGTTTTCTATTTGCCGCTTCCTGCGGTAATTTGCCGGACCGACGCACAGGGGAGATCAAACGAGCATTCAGGATGGGCTGACCCATTTAACGTTTCAGTGATTCCGGTTTTTGGAACTTTCTAGGTGGTTCCCACCCAATTTTTTTTCTGGTTTTAGGAACATTCTAGGAGGTTCCTGAACAGGTTTTTCTTTTTTCCTTTTTTTTCCTTTTCCCGTTTCTTTTTTTCATATGTTTCTTGTTCTTTCTTTTTCATTTTTCCCTGTTTCTTTTCTAGTTTATTTCATTTTTTCGAAAACTGTTTGTGCTGCCGATAAATTGTTCAAAACTTCACAAAATGTTATCGTTTACAAATTCTGTTCCTAAATTTTGAATATATTCATGCTTTTCAAAAAATGTTTCAAAGTTCAAAAAATGTTTCTTTTAATTTTTGTTCAGAAAATTTAAAACGTTCTTGATTTTTCAGAAACTGTTCCAAATTTGAAAAAAATGTTTGCCCTTATAATTTAGTTCAGGGGTTTAAAAAATTGTACGGAAAATGTTCCTCTCTTTAGAATTTTGTTCATAAATTCAAAAAATGTTCGCAATTTTTAAAAAGAGTTCTAAAATTTGAGAAAATATTTGCTTTTTCCAAAGTTTGTTTGGAGTTTAAAAAATATTCAGAAGTACAGAAATGTTCCTGGTTTTTCAAATTTTGTTCAAAAATTCGAAAAATGCTCATCAAATTCAAAAAAAGTGCGCCTTTTCTAAGTTGTTCAAAGTTTCGGAAATTGTACACGTGTGCAAAAATTGTTTGCTTTTCAAATTGTTGTTCAGAGTTTCAATAAATTTCCATTTTTTCCAAAAATATTCCTGTTTGAAAAAAGGCTAACATTTTCAAATTTATTCAAAATTCTCCCATTTTTCTAAATTTTGTTCAAGATTGAAAATATTTCACTTTTCCATAATTTTTTCGTGTTTTCAAATAATTTTCCATCTTGTAAAATTTGTTTGCAATTTTAAAATGTTTTGTTTCAATAAATATTAGAATTCCTAGATAAAGACGCGTTCAAAATTCCAAATCATATTTAGATATGTCGCCGTTCACAATTCTTATAAGTCATGCTGCAATTATTACGGAATCTATAACTCCCGAACGACCATCTTTTTATCATCTCCTCCCGAACGCGCTCAACGCCATTTGATTTTTTGCACAAATCATAAAGCAACCTGGGGCGCCACGTCACATTTTGTCCCCGTTCGAAAAAACAGGCGTCGTCCCGAACGCCCGCACTGTGACACCTCTCTCTCTCTTATCCTTTTCCCTGTTCCCCACCCACTAGCCATTTCTTCCTCGCGCATGCGGCCAGGTGGTCGGCGATGAGCCAGTCGGCGATTAGATGACCCTGCGCCGTACCCAAGTGTGCGATGCCGGGGAGAGGAGGCGTAGGCGGCAGAGACGAGGAGCGGGAGGAGGCATGCGGCGATGCCGTGATTCAAATCTTCGACGGTGGCGGACGGAGGCAGTACTCGGCGGCGATGCTGGTACACAGCGCCGTCTTGACGGTGACGGAGATAGCCTCGCGCACGTGGTGGTTGCCGGTCACCGTGGCCGAGGTGCTGGGCGGTGGAGATTTGTGGGCTCGTCGTCCCTGCTGGCCGTCGCGCCGCCGCCAGTAGAAGAGGACGCCTCCCGCGTGCCCTCCGCTTGAAGCCATCGATGCGTCTAGAGGAGCCATCGATGCATGGAGCCATCAGGCTGTCCGTCGATGCGTGGAGCCATCAGGCTGCACGAGGAGCCATCAGGTTGCCCATTGCTGCATCTAGAGGAGCAGATGCACTCCACGGCTGCCACACGAGGAGCGTCACGGAAGGTGATGACCCACAAGTATAGGGGATCTATCGTAGTCCTTTCGATAAGTAAGAGTGTCGAACCCAACAAGGAGCATAAGGAAATGATAAGCGGTTTTCAGTAAGGTATTCTCTGCAAGCACTTAAATTATCGGTAACAGATAGTTTTGTGATAAGGTAATTTGTAGCGGGTAACAAGTAATGAAAGTAAATAAGGTGCAGCAAGATGGACCAATCCTTTTTGTAGCAAAGGACAAGCCTGGACAAACTCTTATATGAAGGAAACCGCTCCCGAGGACACATTGGAATTATCATCAAGCTAGTTTTCATCACGCTCATATGATTCACGTTTCTTACTTTGATAATTTGGTATGTGGGTGGACCGGTGCTTGGTTACTGCCCATTCTTGGACAAGCATCCCACTTATGATTAACCCCTATTGCAAGCATCCACAACTACAAAAAAAGTATTAAGGTAAACCTAACCATAGCATGAAACATATGGATCCAAATCAGCCCCTTACGAAGCAACTCATAAACTAGGGTTTAAGCTTCTGTCACTCTAGCAACCCATCATCTACTTATTACTTCCCAATGCCTTCCTCTAGGCCCAAACAATGATGAAGTGCCATGTAGTCGACGTTCACATAACACCACTAGAGGAAAGACAACATACATCTCATCAAAATATCGAATGAATACCAAATTCACATGACTACTTATAGCAAGACTTCTCCCATGTCCTCCAGAACAAACATGACTACTCAAAAATCATATTCATGTTCATAATCAGAGGGGTATTAATATGCATAAAGGAACTGAACATATGATCTTTCACCAAATAAACCAACTAGCATCAACTACAAGGAGCAATCAACACTACTAGCAACCCACAGGTACCAATCTGAGGGTTTGGGACAAAGATTGGATACCAGAGATGAACTAGGGTTTTAGAGGAGATGGTGTTGGTGAAGATGTTGGTGGAGATTGACCCCCTCCCGATGAGAGGATCGTTGGTGATGATGATGGCGATGATTTCCCCCTCCCGGAGGGAAGTTTCCCCGGCAGAACAGCTCCGCCGGAGCCCTAGATTGGTTCCGCCAAGGTTTCGCCTCGTGGCGGCTGAGTTTCTTTCCGAAAGCTTGCTTGTGATTTTTTCCAGGGTAAAAGACCTCATATAGCAGAAGATGGGCACCGGAGGCCTGTCAAGGGGCCCACGAGGCAGGGGACGCGCCTAGGGGGGTAGGGCACGCCCCCCACCCTCGTGGATGGTGGGTGGCCCCCCTCTGGTACTTTCTTCGCTTAGTATTTTTTTATTAATTCCAAAAAATAACTTCCGTGGAGTTTCAGGACTTTTGGAGTTGTGTAGAATAGGTCTCTAATATTTGCTCCTTTTCTAGCCCAGAATTCTAGCTGCCGGCATTCTCCCTCTTCATGTAAACCTTGTAAAATAAGAGAGAATAGGCATAAGTATTGTGACATAACATGTAGTAACAGCCCATAATGCAATAAATATCGATATAAAAGCATGATGCAAAATGGACGTATCAGAAAGGTCCGCGGTGGCCGAGCATGGAGGAGCACCGGTGCGTCTACATCGTCCTCGCCGTTTCCTGCTCCGTCGCCTCACATGGAAGAGCACGCGTCATCAGTCCTTCGTTGGCCGTCAGTCTTCTCCTCCCTCTCGGTACAGATCATTTTTTAGCATTTGTTTGTTGCTGCTATGCTTATGCATTTTGCTGCTCTAGAATGCTTAGTTTACTAGATCGAGCTTACCACTATATTCAGCGTGTCTCCTACAGATATAATTGACACACTTGTGCGAAGTTGCCATGTTTATTCAGTGATTTAACTTGACATATCACCTAAATTTTTTGGCTTGTCAACTTCTTCTTTTTCGCCATAGTTAACTTAGTGATGCTGCTGCTACTGTAATCAAACAATCAATTGGTCAACAAATCATTTTCCTGATATGCCATGATTGTGTCTTTTCTTTAGGGTACAATTACAGTTTTTTTACATAATTGCCATGTTTTTGGTAAATTTGCCATGCTTGTGTCTTTTTCTTAGGTTACATTACATTTTTACATAACTTGTCATGCTTCTATGTAGGAATACAACAATTTTTCGCAAATTTTCCATGTGTGCAGTACAAATTATTCAAAAAAATTGAAATGATCATCGTAACATTTTTTATGAAACTACGACGTGTTTTTGCCATGGCAACTTAACATGTATTGTCATGGTAAATTTTGGGTCCATCATCACATGGCAAATGTATTGTTTCCCTTCTCTAAAGCATGGCAAATTCTAAAACATGGTAATTATGGAAGTATATCAATCATGGCAAACTTGCCATTCTTCAAAAAAAATGTCACAATCATCATCGAATGTATGTTATTTTTTGTTTTCCTCTAACACGGCAAATTTATTACATGGACCGTGTTAAATTTTTTAATGGATTGTGGCAAGTCTAGTTCAAGCACCATGACAAATATTATAGTTTACGAACTACGATGTGTTTTGCAATGGCAACTTAAAATGTACTGGCATGGTAGATTCTTTCGGACCATTTTCACATTTGCAAATGTACTTTTGCTCTTATTTAAAACATGGCAAATTATGGACGTTTCTCAATCATGGCAAATTTGCCATCCATCAATTTCTTTTTCTTTTTTGCCACTATTTTCTTCCAACATATATATTTTTTCTTTCCAACATGGCAAACTTCCTACATTGCCCATGGCTAGTTTGATTCAAGCACCATGGCAACTTAACTAGATGTTTTTCCATGACAAACTAAAACTATATGTTGCCATGATGGAAAATTTTCATAGTGTCTTTGCCATATCTATTCCAAGATGGTTGCCATGGTTAGTTATGTTATTTTTTCCCATGGCATCTTGCAATTTAGTTTTTTCCATGGCAATTCTTTAATATGATATCATTTGCAACCTTTTTTTGCGGGAGAAAAATGTTGCAAATGATATCATTTGCAACTTAAGATGCATTTTTTCCATTGCAATATCTCTCTCAATCTTTATATACAAGGATTTTTTTTCATGGCAAACTAAAACTGCATGTTGCCATGGTGGCCACTTTTCGCATTGTATACGCCATATCTATTTTCCAAGAATATTTCCATGGTCTCTTACTTTCTTTCTTGCCATGACAAATTTTGATGTTCCTAACACTTTACCCCTTTTTAAAACATGAGAATCATTGACTTCTATCATGGTAAATTTACTTTTCATAGTCATGCTAAATTTAACTTAATTTCCATGGCAATTTTACTTTTTCGCACATGGCAAATTTATTTTTACACACATGGCAAATTTACATTTACAACGATGACATTTTTACTTCCCTTTTTTTGCCATGGAAAATTTTACCTTTTCAAATTTGCCATGGAAAATTTTACTTTTCCATACATGGCAAATTTACAATTACTCCCTCCGTAAATATAAGAGCGTTTAGGACACTCACGTAGTGATCTAAACACTCTTATATTTCTTTACAGAAGGAGTACAACATTACATTTTTTATCTTTTTATTTTTGTCATGGCAAATTTTACCTTTCAAATTTGCCATGGAAAATTTATCTTAGTTTCCATGATGATTTTACTTTTACTTACATGACAAATTTACATTTACCGCAATGGCAATCTTTACCTTCTATTTTTTTTCCATGGCAAAATTATCTTAATTGCCATGACAACCTTACTATTATATGCATGGAAAATTTTCATTACTAATGTCGATTTTACTTTTCATTAGACATGGAAAATTTACACCACGGGGCATGGAAAATTTACTATATACTTTGTTGTGGCATATTTAATTTTATTTTTGCCATGGCGGTTTTTCATTATTTTTTATCTAGATAATATGGCATTTTTTGTGAAAATGAATGGACTAGCCACATGGCAAATTGTATGGATTTTTGTTTTTTCTATGACATGTCAAATTTATTTTTATTATTTGACATGGCAATTTCATGAAATTTTATCTATGAAATATGGAAAACTAAAACTATATGTTTGACATAAGTTTATAATTACCATGGGAAATTGCAGAGGGGAGGTTCGGTGGGGCATGTCAATTTTGTATTATATATCATGGCAAATTATTTTTGTTGTGTTTTCTCAAGGTTGAGAAATTCACTTTGTTCTGTTTTTGGTCTTTTTTGGGAAATTTTATTTCATGCCCTATGGAAAATTCTTTTTCCCTCGTGTCATGGCAACACTGTTTCATGTGCCACCGCAAGTTTGCCATTTATCAGAGTTAGCTTAATTTCATAGTAGACAGTTTTCTCACGGTTTGTTTGACGTTTCAACATTTTCTCTATTTTTTGGTGCAAAATGGATTTTTCTTCGGCCCAGGAAGCTATTGGGCTTGTCTGGCAGGCGTTCAGGCTGAGGGGTTGTTCGTATCAAACGAAATCGTTCGGGCGATCGCTACTCTCTTGCCGAATGTACCGTTCGGTATGGTGCCTCCCAGACCGAACGTTCGGCTATTATCGGTGCCTGATTTTTAGACATCAAAATTATGTATTCCACTGGTTGTATACGACTGCTTACTACCACGAGGTGGCTAGTTCGAATCCTTGTGAGTCTATCTCTTTTATCTTTCTTAGGAATTTCATGCGATTCCAACTACTTAAATGTTTGAGTTGCTTATTGTTCATAAACAGTTGTCAGATCCAGTCGCTTGGTTCACAAAACAAGGAGTCATGCGGCGCGAGTTCGAACCCAACCCAGTGCATCACTTTTGCTCACCGGATTGGCAACCTGGGCCGGCCCGTTAGTTTGGTGTCTGTGTGAAGGCCTGCAAGTCTGCCACAGAATGCAGCAGATTGGAGGTCTCGTATAGGAGCTCCCCAAAATGAAGGGAGCTCCTAGTTGGCGCTGTCGCTGATTCCCGATACTGGCGCACACTGCAACACCCTCTTGGGCCGGCCCGCCAAGGAGCAGTCGAACTCGCGATCTTGATTGCTTACCCGAGCTCAGGTAACCAGTAGAGCCACTAGCTAAATACCCGTGCGTTGCTACGGGTTGAAACAATATCTCAAAGTGGTGGCTTAACCGATTATCCTTAGCCACGATGGCGTCAACTATGCCAGGACAATGTTGGTGGCTACTAGCTGCTGCCCGGGGAAGGGATGTGAGATGAGAGGTGAGGTATGGTTTTAGACGCAATCCAAGACGGTTGTCGTTCGCCCAAACCATTCAGGTCTCGGCTCTGTTGCAAGACAACAACGGACGGGTTGGCTAGTGTGTCATGTTGTCACCTCATTGATAGATAATTAGTGCAGTCATGAGACCTAGCACGGCCATTGATGCAGGTAGCTGGAAAATCATGCATAGATGTCATGGAGAGTCACCTTTGTGTTTGTGATCGCCGAGCAATCAACACAGTGTCGTCGAAGCGAACCACGGAGTAGAGCGAGATGGGGTGGTGGTGTAGAGGCCCTAAAGTAGAAACCCTTGTTGTTGCACGATCTGTTGATTCATATGGAAAACTTAATTCCATCACACATAGACAAATCAGTTGACATACGTGGGTACGTGAAAAAACCCAACAATCACTTAAGTTATTCCCCCGTCCCCGATTATAGGGTTGGCAAGCCACGAAGCAATGTTCCTATTTATTATCAACTGCTGGAAAAAATTCCTAATTAAATGGACCTAATTAATTGCATGCCTAGTAACTACTCCCTTCCTCCGGAATTACTTGTCGTAGAAATAGATTGAAATGGATGTATCTAGAACTAAAATACATCTAGATACCCCCTGGGCGGGCGACTGAGGGGAACCAACCCTCCTCTGTCAGACCCCAACAGAAGCGACTTATCTCCCTCCTCCTCCCTCCGTCTCTGTCGCCCCCGCACGGGCGACCAAGGGGTCCCAACCCTCCGCCGCCGGACCCCTCCTCCTTTCCGCTCTCCCCTCCGCTGCTACCGCCGCCAGTGATCGGTGCCGGGCTAAGCCCGCGTGTGCAATGGCGGTGGCGGAGGCATCACCCTCTCTTTCCGGGCTAGGGATGCTTGGGATCCCCGATCTGAAGGATGAGGCCCCAATCTATGGCAGCGATGCCGATCTGGCCAACGGCGGTGTCCATGAGCGCGGTGGCGTGGCGGCCGACCGGTTCCTAGGGGCGATCGTGGCGGTAGCCTAGCTATGCTCTGCCTGATCTGGGGCGGAGGCTGCTGGATCCGGGGCGGTGGCCCCTACGCTGCCTCCTCGTCTGGGCACGACGGGGTAGGCGGGCTGCCGGGGATCGGATCAGGCGACCGGTGATCGTCCGGCGGTTTTCGCGGCGTCAGATCTTGTGGTTCCAATCCCTCCTGTTGCCTCACTCATTGTCTCGGTGGTTTGCGGCTGCAGACTCCGGTGATGGTGAGCCCTGGTGGTGTACCTTGGGTCCAGGGGAATCCTTGGCCAGTCTGGCCAGCCCAGCGGTGGTGGCGTCCATGGGCATCGCTTTCCTTCATGAAGGCGTAGCTGAGCGCCCAATCCACCCACCCCAATCCCATGTCGGGTGAAAACCTACAATCCTATTTGGATTTGGCGGCAGCGGCGCTTCACGTCGTGACCTTCATGGAGGTGTCGTCAGGGGGCTTGGGCTCAGTTGGGAGGGCAGAGGAACTGCAGGTGGAGGGGATGGGACTAGTGGCAGCGGGTGGTGTTCGTAGAGGAGGTGCAACGTTGCATCTGACACGTCGACAACGGCGGTTCCCAGCGTCATGGAGCGGCGGGGCCTCGTTGTTGGGCGTGTGTTGATGGACGAGCACAGGATGGCGGTGTTGTCTGGCGTCGTGGTAGCGTCAACAACAGCTAGACCAGGCAAGGTTGATGCGTTAGTACAACTCTGAAGATGGATTGGTGGTAGTTGGCAGCAGCTGTCTCTGAGTGTATGATACGTCTCCAACGTATCTACTTTTCCAAACACTTTTGCCCTTGTTTTGGACTCTAACTTGCATGATTTGAATGGAACTAACTCGGACTGAAACTTTTTTCAGCAGAATTGGCATGGTGTTATTTTTGTGCAGAAATAAAAGTTCACGGAATCACCTGAAACTTCACGGAGAATATTTTTGGAATTTATAAAAAATACTGGCGAAAGAATCAAGACCAGGGGGCCCACACCCTGTCCACGAGGGTGGGGGGTGCGCCTACCCCTGGGTGCGCCCCCCTGTGTCGTGGGCCCCCTGAGGCTCCACCGACCTCAACTCCAACTCTATATATTCACGTTCAGGGAGAAAAAAATCAGAGAGAAGGATTTATCGCGTTTTACGGTACGGAGCCGCCGCCAAGCCCTAAACTCTCGGGAGGGCTGATCTGGAGTCCATTCGGGGCTCTGGAGAGGGGAATCTGTCGCCGTCGTCATCATCAACCTTCCTCCATCACCAATTTCATGATGCTCATCGCCGTGCATGAGTAATTCCATCATAGGCTTGCTGGACGGTGATGGGTTGGATGAGATTTATCATGTAATCGAGTTAGTTTTGTCAGGGTTTGATCCCTAGTATCCATTATGTTCTGAGATTGATGTTGCTATGAATTGCTATGCTTAATGCTTGTCACTAGGGCCTGAGTGCCATGATTTCAGATCTGAACCTATTATGTTTTCCTGAATATATGTGAGTTCTTGATCCTATCTTGCAAGTCAATAGTCACCTACTATGTGTTATGATCCGGTAACCCCGAAGTGACAATAATTGGGACCACTCCTAGTGATGACCGTAGTTTGAGGAGCTCATGTATTCACTAAGTGTTAATGCTTTTGTCCGGTACTCTATTAAAAGGAGGCCTTAATATGCCTTAGTTTCCAATAGGACCCCGCTGCCACGGGAGGGTAGGACAAAAGATTTCATGCAAGTTCTTTTCCATAAGCACGTATGACTATATTCGGAATACATGCCTACAATACATTGATGAACTGGAGCTAGTTCAGTGTCACCCTATGTTATAACTGTTGCATGAGGAATCGCATACGACATAATTATCCATCACTGATCCAATGCCTATGAGCTTTTCACATATTGATCTTTGCTTAGTTACTTTTCCGTTGCCACTGTTACAATTACTACAAAACTGCTACTGTTACTTTTGCCACTGTTACCGCTACTTCCATACTACTTTGCTACTAAATACTTTGCTGCAGATATTAAGTTATACAGGTGTGGTTGAATTGACAACTCAGCTGCTAATACTTGAGAATATTATTTGGTTCCCCTTGTGTCGAATCAATAAATTTGGGTTGAATACTCTACCCTCAAAAACTGTTGCGATCCCCTATACTTGTGGGTTATCAAGACTATTTTTTGGCACCGTTACCGGGGATCATAGCTCTATTCTTTGAGTCACTTGGGATTTATATCTGCTGATCACTATGAGGAACTTGAAAGACGAAAAAACTAAGATTTATCCCTCAACTACGAGGGGAGGTAAGGAACTGCCATCTAGCTCTGCAATTGATTCACCTTCTGTTTTGAGTAAACTTGTGACACCTAAACTTGCTTCTGCTATTAATTCTGATATGTCGCATGTTATTGATGATGCCCCTTCTTCTATGCATGATACTTATGATGAAACTACTTCTATGCTTGATAATACTGTGCCACTAGGTAAATTTCTTGATGAACAACTTGCTAGGGCTAGAGAGAATGAAATTATTGAAACTGATAATATTGATGAAAGTGATGATGATGATTCTCCCCCTAGATATGAATTGCCTGTTGCGCCTGAGGGTTATGTTATGGATGAAGAAACTGCTAGATATTTTCTTGCTTGCAATGATAGATATGATCTTAAGAAATTATTAGCTAAGCTGGAAGAAAAGTCTTTGAATGCTAGAATGAAATATGACCCTGCTTTTACTACTTCACCTATCTGTATTACTGATAAGAATTATGATTTCTCTATCGATCCTGAGATAATTACCTTGGTTGAATATGATCCTTTTCATGGCTATGAATCTGAAACTGTTGTGGCACATCTTACTAAATTAAATGATATAGCCACCCTATTCTCTCATGAGGAAAAAAATCGTTACTGCTATATCCTTAAGCTATTTCCGTTCTCAATAAAGGGGGATGCTAAGACATGGTTTAATTCTCTTGATCCTGGTTGTGTGTGTAGTCCCCAGGACATGATTTATTACTTCTCTGCTAAATATTTCCCCGCTCATAAGAAACAAGCTGCCTTAAGGGAAATATATAATTTTGTGCAAATTGAAGAAGAGAGTCTCCCACAAGCTTGGGGGAGGCTTCTCCAATTGCTTAATACTTTGCCTGATCATCCTCTCAAGAAGAATGAAATACTTGATATCTTTTATAATGGACTAACCGATGCTTTCAGAGACCACCTGGATAGTTGTGCTGGTTGTGTTTTCAGGGAAAGAACTGTTGACCAAGCTGAATTGCTATTGAATAATATGTTGAGTAATGAGAATAATTGGACACTTCATGAACCAATTCCTAAGCCAACTCCGAAGAAAAGGGTGCTACCTCTTGAGCATGCGTTGGTTTTCCCTTGAAGAGGAAAGGGTGATGCAGCAAAGTAGCGTAAGTATTTCTCTCGGTTTTTGAGAACCAAGGTATCAATCCAGTAGGAGGCCACACGCAAGTCCCTCGTACCTACACAAACAAATAAGATCCTTGCAACCTACGTGATAAAGGGGTTGTCAATCCCTTCATGGCCACTTGCAAAAGTGAGATCTGATAGAGATGATAAGATAATTTTTTTGGTATTTTAATGATAAAGAGTGAAAGTAAAGAACGCAAAGTAAAATAGATGTATACTTATATGATGGAGAATAGACCCGGGGGCCATAGGTTTCACTAGTGGCATCTCACAGGATAGCATAAGTATTACGGTGGGTGAACAAATTACTGTCGAGCAATTGATAGAATTGAGCATAGTTATGAGAATATCTAGGCATGATCATGTATATAGGCATCACGTCCGCAACAAGTAGACCGACTCCTGCCTGCATCTACTACTATTACTCCACACATCGACCGCTATCCAGCATGCATCTAGAGTATTAAGTTCATAAGAACAGAGTAACGCATTAGGCAAGATGACATGATGTAGAGGGATAAACTCAAGCAATATGATATAAACCCCATCTTTTTATCCTCGATGGTAGCAATACAATACGTGTCGTTTCCCCTTCTGTCACTAGGATCGAGCAACGCAAGGTTGAACCCAAAGCTAAACACTTTTCCCGTTGCAAGAAAGATCAATCTAGTAGGCCAAACCAAACTGATAATTCTAAGAGACTTGCAAAGATAACCAATCATACATAAAAGAATTCAGAGGGGATTCAAATATTGTTCATAGATAATCTTGATCATAAACCCACAATTCATTGGATCTCGACAAACATACCGCAAAAAGAGTTACATCGAATAGATCTCCAAGAAGATCGAGGAGAACTTTGTATTGAGATCCAAATAGAGAGAAGAAGCCATCTAGCTAATAACTATGGACCCGAAGGTCTGTGGTAAACTACTCACACATCATCGGAGAAGCCATCGTGTTGATGTAGAAGCCCTTCATGATCAATGCCCCCTCCGGTGGAGCGCCAGAAAAGGGCCCAAGATGGGATCTCACAGGTACAGAAGGTTGCAGTGGTGGAAATAGGGTTTCGTGGTGCTCCTGGATGTTTTCAGGGTATATGAGTATATATAGGCGAAGGAAGTCGGTCAGGAGAGCCGTGAGGGGCCCACGAGGGTGGGGGAGCGCTCAGGGGGGCAGGCGCGCCTCCCTGCCTCATGGCCTCCTTGGTTGTTTCTTGACATCCACTCCAAGTCCTCTGGATCACGTTTGTTCCAAAAATCACGTTCCCAAAGGTTTCATTCCGTTTGGACTCCGTTTGATATTCCTTTTCTGCGAAACACTGAAATAGGCAAAAAAACAACAATTTGCACTGGGCCTTGGGTTAATAGGTTAGTCCCAAAAATAATATAAAAGTGTAAAATAAAGCCCATTAAACATCTAAAACATAATATATAATAGCATGGAACAATCAAAAAATATAGATATGTTGGAGACGTATCAAGCATCCCCAAGTTTAATTCCTGCTCGTCCTCGAGTAGGTAAATGATAAAAACAAAATTTTTGATGTGGAATGCTTTCTAGCATATTCCTCAATGTAATTTTCTTTATTGTGGCATGAATGTTCCGATCCGAAAGATTCAAGGAAAAAGTTTAATGTTGACATAAAAATAATAATACTTCAAGCATGCTAACCAAGCAATTATGTCTTATCAAAATAACATAGCCAAAGAAAGCTTATCCGTACAAAATCATATAGTTCGGCCATGCTTCATTTTCGTCACGCAAAATGCTCTCATCATGCACAACCCCGATGACAAGCCAAGCAATTGTTTCATACTTAGCATTTTCAAACTCTTTCAACTTTTATGCAATATATGAGCGCGAGCCATGGACATAGCACTATGGGTGGAATAGAATATAATGATTGAGGTTGTGTGAGAAGACAAAAAAGGAAGAAAGTCTCACATTGACGCGGCTAATCAATGGGCTATGGAGATGCCCATCGATTGATGTCAATGCGAGGAGTAGTGATTGCCATGCAACGGATGCACTAGAGCTATAAATATATGAAAGCTCATCAAAAGAAACTAAGTGGGTGTGCATCCAACTTGCTTGCTCATGAAGACCTAGGGCATTTGAGGAAGCCCATCATTGGAATATACAAGCCAAGTTCTATAATGAAAAATTCCCACTAGTATATGAAAGTGACAAAATAAGAGACTCTCTATCATGAAGATCATGGTGCTACTTTGAAGCACAAGTGTGGAAAAAGGATAGTAACATTGTGCCTTCTCTCTTTTTCTCTCATTTTTTTATTTGGGCCTTCTCTCTTTTTTTCTTTTGGCCTCTTTTTTCTCTTTTTTTTATTTTCTTTGTCTGGAGTCTCATCCCGACTTGTGGGGGAATCATAGTCTCCATCATCCTTTCCTCACATGGGACAATGCTCTAATGATGATCATCATACTTTTATTTACATACAACTCAAGAATTAAAACTCGATACTTAGAACAAAATATGACTCTATGTGAATGCCTCCGGCGGTGTACCGGGATATGCAATAAATCAAGAGTGACATGTATGAAAAATTAAGCATGGTGGCTTTGCCACAAATACGATGTCAACTACATGTTCATGCAAGACAATATGACAATGATGATGCGTGTCATAATAAACGGAACGGTGGAAAGTTGCATGGCAATATATCTCGGAATGACTATGGAAATGCCATAATAGGTAGGTATGGTGGCTGTTTTGAGGAAGATATAAGGTGGCTTATGTGTGATAGAGCATATCATATCACGGGGTTTGGATGCACCGGCAAAGTTTGCACCAACTCTCAAGGTGAGAAAGGGCAATGCACGGTACCGAAGAGGCTAGCAATGATGGAAGGGTGAGAGTGCGTATAATCCATGGACACAACATTAGTCATAAAGAACTCAAATACTCACTACAAAAATCTACAAGTCATCAAAACCAAGCACTACGCGCATGCTCCTAGGGGGATAGATTGGTAGGAAAAGACCATCGCTCGTCCCCGACCGCCACTCATAAGGAAAGCAATCAAAAAACACCTCATGCTTCAAATTTGTCACACAACGTTTACCATAAGTGCATGCTACGGGACTTGCGAACTTCAACACAAGTATTTCTCGATTTCACAATTAATCAACTAGCACACCTCTAATATTACCACCTTTATATCTCAAAACAACTATCAAGTATCAAACTTCTCTTAGTATTCAATGCACTTTTAAAGTTTTTATCTTGGATGCCTATCGTATTAGGACTAATTTAATAACCAAAGCAAATTACCATGCTGTTCTAAAGGACTCTCAAAATAATATAAGTGAAGCATGAGAGATCAATTATTTATATAAAATAAAACCACCACCGTTCTCTAAAAGATATAAGTGAAGCACATAGAGCAAAATTATCTAACTCAAAAGATATAAGTGAAGCACATAGAGTATTCTAATAAATTCTGATTAATGTGTGTCTCTCCCAAAAGGTGTGTACAGAAAGGATGATTGTGGTAAACTAAAAAGCAAAGACTCAAATCATACAAGACGCTCCAAGCAAAACAGATATCATGTGGTGAATAAAAATATAGCTCCAAGTAAAGTTACCGATGGACGAAGACGAAAGAGGGGATGCCTTCCGGGGCATCCCCAAGATTAGGCTTTTTGGTTGTCCTTGGATTTTACCTTGGGGTGCCTTGGGCATCCCCAAGCTTAGGCTCTTGCCACTCTTTGTTCCATAATCCATCAAATCTTTACCCAAAACTTGAAAACTTCACAACACAAAACTTAACAGAAAATCTCATGAGCTCCGTTAGCGAAATAAAACAAACCACCACTTTAAGGTAATGTAATGAACTCATTCTTTATTTGTATTGGTATTAAACCTACTGTATTCCAACTTCTCTATGGTTCATAAACTCCATTACTAGCCATAGATTCATCAAAATAAGCAAACAACACACGGAAAACAGAATCTATCAAAAACAGAACAGTATGTAGTAATCTGTATCTAACGCAAACTTATGTAACTCAGAAAAATCTACCAAAATAGGACGACCTAGATAATATTTTTTTTGATCTGCAATTGGAATCAGTATTTTATCACGTGCTGGTGATTTTTAACAATTGTTTTCATGATCAGAAAGTTTCTGACTTTTTCAGCAAGATCAAATAACTCTCATCCAAGAAGATCCTATAGGTTATACTTGGCACAAACGCTAATTAAAACACAAAAACAAATCTAACCAAAGTCTAGATCAAATATCTATTGCTAAACAGCAAGTAAAAATATTGGGTTGTCTCCCAACAAGCGCTTTTCTTTAAAGCCTTTTAGCTAGGCATTGATAATTTTAATGATGCTCACATGAAAGGCAAGGATTGAAGCGCAAAGAGAGCATCATAAAACACGTGACAAAAACATCTAAGTATAACATACTTCCTATGCATAGGCATATTATAAGCAAACAAATTTGCAAGGCAAGCAAAAATTAGCATATGCCAGGAAGCGGAAAGAAATAATAGCAATCTCAACATAACGAGAGGTAATTTAGTAACATGAAAATTTCTACAACCATATTTTCCTCTCTCATAATAATTACATGTAGGATCATAAGCAAATTCAACAATATAGCTATCACAAAACATATTCTTAACATGATCCACATGTATGCAAAGTTGACACTCTTCCAAAATAGTGGGATTAACATAAACTAAAGTCATGACCTCTCCGAACCCACTTTTATCAAAAACTTCATAAGATTGATCAAAATCCAAATATGTGGGATCTAAAGTTGACACTCTTCCAAACCCACTTTCAATACTATTGCAAACATTATTATCAATCTCATATTCATCATGGGGCTTAAATAAATTTTCAAGATCATATGAAGAATCACCCCAATCATGATCATTGCAACAAGTAGTGGACATAGCAAAACTAGCATCCCCAAGCTTAGGGTTTTGCATATCATTAACACAATTGACATTAACAGAATTTATAATAAAATTATTGCAATCATGCTTTTTATTCAAGGAACTATCAAGTATGGGTGCAATAGCAATAATCTCATGTTTAACATAAGGAACTATAGGAAATTCATCTTCATAAATATTGGCATCATGGCCATAAGAATAGCAAGCATCATGTTCATCAAGGGATATTTCAATCAAATCATCAGAATCATAATTATCTATAGATTCATGCATATCATTATTTTCTTCCGAAGCAACGGTCATTCTCTCAATAAATTCTTTGACATAGACATTATGAGCATAGTTTTCATAGCAATATTCAAGTATGTCAAAATTTTCAGATTTGTAGAGAGTAATATCATACTTTTCAATCACAGAAGCAACTTCATAAGCACCCTTAAAAGCAACAAATTCTTCAATTTGTTCGATATCATAGTAACTATAAACACCCTTTGCATAAGAAGATAAGATTTCATTATCACTAAAGTCACATAGGTAGGGAAGGTGTTTTTTAGGGTTCTTAGAGCAACAAGTAAAATCATAAATTTCACAAAGATTCCAAGCATAACACAACAATCTGTTTATTAGATCCCATAAGAGTCTCCCCTTTTCAGACAAACAGTGACGCACAAAATGAGCATGCTCATCTAAAGATTTCCCATCAACTAGGCTAGTTGGGGTTTCAGCACGAGCGCATAAGGATCGAAGATGATCCAAGTAGAACACTTTAAGTGGATTCATATCAATAGATTTTTAGCAAGCAAAGATGCAAGCAAATAGAAGGCACGTGGAAATACAAACAGAAAGGCATGCGGGAAGAAGGCGAAGAAAAGGCAAAGGGTGAAGTGGGGGAGAGGAAAACGAGAGGAAAATGCCAAATAATGTAATGCGAGAGATGAAAATTTGTGATGGGTACTTGGTATGTCTTGACTTGTGCGTAGACTCCCCGGCAACGGCGCCAGAAATGGCTCGTTGTCAGGAGATCAAATCTTGACTTGACTTGGTGTAAGCCTCCCCGGCAACGGCGCCAGAAATCCTTCTTGCTACCTCTTGAGCATGCATTGGTTTTCCCTTGAAGAGGAAAGGGTGATGCAGCAAAGTAGCGTAAGTATTTCCCTCAGTTTTTGAGAACCAAGGTATCAATCCACTAGGAGGCCACACGCAAGTCCCTCGTACCTACACAAACAAATAAGAACCTTGCAACCAACGCGATAAAGGGGTTGTCAATCCCTTCATGGCCACTTGCAAAAGTGAGATCTGATAGAGATGATAAGATAATATTTTTGGCATTTTTATGATAAAGAGTGAAAGTAAAGAACGCAAAGTAAAATAGATGTATACTTATATGATGGAGAATAGACCCGGGGGCCATAGGTTTCACTAGTGGCATCTCACAGGATAGCATAAGTATTACGGTGGGTGAACAAATTACTGTCGAGCAATTGATTGAATTGAGCATAGTTATGAGAATATCTAGGCATGATCATGTATATAGGCATCACGTCCGCAACAAGTAGACCGACTCCTGCCTGCATCTACTACTATTACTCCACACATCGACCGCTATCCAGCATGCATCTAGAGTATTAAGTTCATAAGAACAGAGTAACGCATTAGGCAAGATGACATGATGTAGAGGGATAAACTCAAGCAATATGATATAAACCCCATCTTTTTATCCTCGATGGTAGCAATACAATACGTGTCGTTTCCCCTTCTGTCACTAGGATCGAGCAACGCAAGGTTGAACCCAAAGCTAAACACTTTTCCCGTTGCAAGAAAGATCAATCTAGTAGGCCAAACCAAACTGATAATTCTAAGAGACTTGCAAAGATAACCAATCATACATAAAAGAATTCAGAGGGGATTCAGATATTGTTCATAGATAATCTTGATCATAAACCCACAATTCATTGGATCTCGACAAACATACCGCAAAAAGAGTTACATCGAATAGATCTCCAAGAAGATCGAGGAGAACTTTGTATTGAGATCCAAAGAGAGAGAAGAAGCCATCTAGCTAATAACTATGGACCCGAAGGTGTGGTAAACTACTCACACATCACCGGAGCACCGGAAAAGGCCCCAAGATGGGATCTCACGGGTACCAGAGGTTGCGGCGGTGGAAATAGGGTTTCGTGGTGCTCCTGGATGTTTTCACGGTATATGAATATATATAGGCGAAGGAAGTCGGTCAGGAGAGCCATGAGGGGCCCTCCAAGGGTGGGGGCGCGCCCGGGGGGGGGGGGCAAGCACGCCTCCTTGCCTCGTGGCCTTCTTGGTTGTTTCTTGACGTCCACTCCAAGTCCTCTGGATCACGTTTGTTCCAAAAATCACATTCCCGAAGGTTTCATTCCGTTTGGACTCCGTTTGATATTCCTTTTCCGCGAAACACTGAAATAGGCAAAAAAAATAGCAATTTGCACTGGGCCTTGGGTTAATACGTTAGTCCCAAAAATAATATAAAAGTGTAAAATAAAGCCCATTAAACATCCAAAACATAATATATAATAGCATGGAACAATAAAAAATTATAGATACGTTGGAGACGTATCAAAGGGGTATTCTATTTCTCAGTCCTGAAGATATGCAAGAGGCAAAGAAATCTATAAAAGAAAAGGGTATTAAAGCTAAAGATGTTAAGAATTTACCACCTATTGAAGAAATACATGGTCTTGATAACCCGACACAGGTAGTAAAGGTAAATTCTCTCTATAGATTTGATGAAGGTGATATTCCTCGTTATAAGTCTGCTAGCCAATGCTTAGATGAGTTTGATAATTTTATTGTTAAACAAGAAAACTTCAATGCATATGTTGGTAGACAATTGAAACGTAATGCTTATATGATTGAACACTTGAGTGATTATATGTCTAGAGTTAAAGGTGAACTTTAACTTATTAGTAAACATGCTTCTATGGTTACCACTCAAGTAGAACAAGTGCTTAAAGCTCAAAATGATTTGCTCAATGAATTAAATAGTAAGAAAAATGATAATGATGTTAGGGTTATGACTAGAGGGGGTAAAATGACTCAAGAACCTTTGTATCCTGAGGGCCACCCTAAGATAATTGAGCAAGATTCTCAGAGAACTAATGTTGATGCACCTAGTCCTTCTAAGAGGAAGAAAAATAAAAATGATAGGACTTTGCATGCTTCTAGTGAACCTGTTGTTGACACACCTGAGAATCCCAATGATATTTCTATTTCTGAAGCTGAAACACAATCTGGTGATGAACATGAACCTAGTGATAAAGTTAATGATGATGTTCATGTTGATGCTCAACCTAGCAATGACAATGATGTAGAAATTGAACATGCTTTGATCTTGATAACCCACAATCAAAGAATCAACATTGTGATAAGAGAGACTTCATTGCTAGGAAGCACAGTAAAGAAAGAAAACCATGGGTTCAGAAACCCATGCCTTTCCCTCCTAAACCATCCAACAAAAAGGATGATGAGGATTTTGAGCGCTTTGCTGAAATGATTAGACCTATCTTTTTGCGTATGCATTTGATTGATATGCTTCAAATGAATCCTTATGCTAAGTATATGAAAGATATTGTTACAAATAAAAGAAAGATACCGGAAGCTGAAATTCCCACCATGCTTGCTAATTATACTTTTAAAGGTGGAATACCAAAGAAACTAGGAGATCCAGGAGTACCAACTATACCATGCTCCATTAAAAGAAACTATGTTAAAACTGCCTTATGTGATCTTGGAGCCGGTGTTAGTGTTATGCCTCTCTCCTTTTATCATAGACTTTATTTGAATAAGTTGACACCTGCTGAAATATCTTTGCAAATGGCCGATAAATCAACTGCTATACCTATCGGTATTTGTGAGGATGTGCCTATTGTGGTTGCAAACGTTACTATTTTAACGGACTTTGTTATTCTTGATATTCCCGAGGTTGGTAGTATGTCGATTATCCTTGGTAGACCCTTTTTGAATACTGCAGGGGCTGTTATTGATTGCAACAAAGGCAATGTCACTTTTCATGTTAATGGTAATGAGCATACAGTACACTTTCCGAGGAAACAACCTCAAGTCCACAGTATAAATTCTATGGAAAAATTTCAACAATTACTATTGGAGGTTTTGAATTTCCTCTTCCTACTATCAAGAAGAAATATGATATTCTTATTATTGGGGACGTGCATATCCCTGTTGAGGTAACATAGTGTTATTCGAAGATTCTCTGGTTTCATGCGACTCGGAATGAGTTTGTTAACAAGACTTGATCAACCTTGTTAGTGGATTCCTTTTGATGAGCATGAGATGGATGAAGTTAGAAAGCACAACTCTCTATACCCTCCTTTTACTTTCTAACATTCAAATTAAATAAAGCAAAAATAGTATTTCTGACTGTTTTATGAATTATCCTTGCAATAAAGAATACCCCGAAAATAAAAGTTCTCCAAATGCCCTAAAATTGAAATATGATTTTTTTTCTAGAATATTTAAGAATATTTGGCACTCAGAAAACACCAGGGGGAGCCACCACCTGGCCACGAGGGTCCAGGGCGCGCCCACCCCCTGGGCACGCCCCCCTACCTCGTGGGACCCACGTGGCCCCCCTCCACTTATTCCAGCACCCACACACTTTGTCTTCCTCCAGAAAAATCACCACATAGCTCAAACTCGTGTTCTAGCTTGTTTTGCTGCGATTTTCGATCTCCTTGCTCAAAGCTCCACTCACAAAACTGCTTTGGGAGATAGTTCTTTGGTATGTGACTCCTCCAATGGTCCAATTGGTTTTTGTTCTAGTGCTTTATTAATTGCAAATTTTGCTGCTTAGGTGACCCTGTTCTTGAGCTTGCATGTCAAATTTATTTGGTCCCAAGTAGTTCTAATGCATGATATAGTCTCTAGGCACTTGTGGGAGTAGTTGCTATCAATTTTGTTGAGTTTGGTTCACGTTTATTTTGAGTTACTAAAAATTTCAGAAATTTTTCAGAGGAAGAAATATGTTTAGGAAAATGTACCAAGGTGGTTCTTCAAGGAAGCAAGCACCAAGGCTCACGATACGTGAGCCGGACTATGAACTACACCGAGGAATCTCCTCAGTACCCGGAGAGAGCAGCTTTGATCCATGGGCATAGACCAACTTAGGCTAAAAGCCTAAGCTTGGGGGAGTACGTATTTCTCACCAACATTACATTCATGTTCACACACTCATTCTAGTTGTCGGTGCTCATAATTTTTCATGGTACTATCCATGCTAGTTTATTTCCCTTTTCTCGCTTTCTTCTTGTGTGCTTGAAAAACCTTAAGAAAAAACAAAAAAATAGTTGTAGCTTTTAGCTAGTTTACTTTCCATGCCTGTAGTAGTAGTAATTAAAAGAAAACCCAAAAAGATTTCTTGTTCTTCTTTTGCTTGTTGGGAGCTTTCCCGTGTAAATAGTTTTATTTCTTTTCTTTTCTTTGGGGGTCGAGAGGAGAAGACCATGATGAAAATGTTGAAGTGGCTCTTATATAAATTATTGTTAATTTAACCAAGAGCTCATATTACCTTGTCTTCTCCCTTGTATTAAAATGCTTGCAGATTCCAGCTTAGTCCAATGCACGTGCACTATTATTATTATCCACACCGTTCGGTCGTGCGAGTGAAAGGCAATAATGGCGATATATGATGGACTGATTGAGATGAGAGAAGCTGGTATGAACTCGACCTATCTTGTTTATGTAAATATGATTAGTTCATCGTTCCTGATTCAGCCTATTATGAATGAAACATGTTTGCAATGACAATTAGAGATTATAGTTGCTCATGCCATGCTTAATTATCTAGGAGTTTATAATGGTTTACCTTGCGTGTCAACATGCTATTAAAATGGTTGTGATGTGGTATGATAGGGTGGTATCCTCCTTTGAACGATTCGAGTGGCTTGACTTGGCACATGTTCACACATGTAGTTGAAAAAAATCAACATAGCCTCCACGATATTTATGTTCATGGTGAATTATATCCTACTCATGCTTGCACTCAGTGTTGATTAATTTTAATGCATGTTCCTGACTGTTATCGCTCTCTAGTTGGTCGCTTCCCAGTCTTTTTTTACCCTTCACTTGTACTAAGCGGGAATACTGCTTGTGCATCCACTTCCATAAACCCCAAAGTTATTCCATATGAGTCCATCATACCTTCCTATATGCGGTATCTGCCTGCCGTTCCAAGTAAATTTGTATGTGCCAAACTCTAAACCTTCAAATGAAATTCTGTTTTGTATGCTCAAATAGCTCATGTATCAACTAGGGTTGTCTGTATCTTCCATGCTAGGAGGGTTATTCTCAAGAGGAGTGGATTCTGCTCCTCACTCACGGGAAAATGGCTGGTCACCGGGATGCCCAGTCCCATGCTCAAACCAAATCAAAATAATAACAAACACAACTCCCCCAGGACTGTTGTTAGTTGGAGGCACCCGTTGTTTCGGGCAAGCCATGGATTGATGCTTGTTGGTGGTGGGGGAGTATAAGCTTTACCATTCTGCTTGGGAACCGCCTATAATGTGTGTAGCATGGAAGATATCGAGATCTCTCGATTGTTATGTTGACAATGAAAGTATGCCACTCAAAATATTATTTATCTCTGTTTCAAAAACCGAGCTCTGGCGCCTCTACAAATCCCGGCTTCCCTCTACGAAGGGCCTATCTATTTACTTTTATGTTGAGTCATCATCCTCTTATTAAAAAGCACCAGTTGGAGAGCACCACTGTCATTTGCATCCATTACTATTAATTTATATTGAGTATGACTATGACTGGATCTCTTTTACCATGAATTACAATGTCTAGTCAGTCCTTGATCTTTAGAGGTGCTCTGCATTTATGTTTTGCGGTCTCGGAAAGGGCTAGCGAGATACCATCTTGTTATATCATATTATGATTGTTTTGAGAAAGTGTTGTCATCCGAGATTTATTATTATTGCTCGCTAGTCGATTATGCCATTGATATGAGTAAACATGAGACCTAAGTGTTATTGTGAATATGGTTAGTTCATAATCTTTGCTGAAAACTTGAATGCTCGATTTACATATTTGCAACAACAAGAGCAAACAGAGTTTGTAAAAGTTTTTCTTTATCACTTTCAGTTTGTCAACTGAATTGCTTAAGGACAAGCAAAGGTTTAAGCTTGGGGGAGTTGATACGTCTCCAACGTATCTACTTTTCCAAACACTTTTGCCCTTGTTTTGGACTCTAACTTGCATGATTTGAATGGAACTAACCCGGACTGATGCTATTTTCAGCAGAATTGCCATGGTGTTATTTTTGTGTAGAAATAAAAGTTCTCGGAATCACCTGAAACTTCACGGAGAATATTTTTGGAACTTATAAAAAATACTAGCGAAAGAATCAAGACCAGGGGGCCCACACCCTATCCACGAGGGTGGGGGCGCGCCTACCACCCTGGGCGCGCCCCCTGTCTCGTGGGCCCCCTGAGGCTCGACCGACCTCAACTCTAACTCTATATATTCACGTTCGGGGAGAAAAAATCAGAGAGAAGGATTCATCGCGTTTTACGATACGGAGCCGCCGCCAAGCCCTAAACTCTCTCGGGAGGGCTAATGTGGAGTCCGTTCGGGGCTCCGGAGAGGGGAATCCGTCGCCGTCGTCATCATCAACCTTCCTCCATCACCAATTTCATGATGCTCACCGCCGTGCGTGAGTAATTCCATCGTAGGCTTGCTGGACGGTGATGGGTTGGATGAGATTTATCATGACTTTGCTATGCTTAATGCTTGTCACTAGGGCCTGAGTGCCATGATTTCAGATCTGAACCTATTATGTTTTCATGAATGTATGTGAGTTCTTGATCCTATCTTGCAAGTCAATAGTCACCTACTATGTGTTATGATGCAGTAACCCTGAAGTGACAATAATTGGGACCACTCCCGGTGATGACCGTAGTTTGAGGAGTTCATGTATTCATAAGTGTTAATGCTTTTGTCCGGTACTCTATTAAAAGGAGGCCTTAATATCCCTTAGTTTCCAAAAGGACCCCGCTGCCACGGGAGGGTAAGACAAAAGATGTAAGTTCATTTCCATAAGCACGTATGACTATATTCGGAATACATGCCTACGTTACATTGATGAACTGGAGCTAGTTCTGTGTCACCCTATGTTATAATTGTTGCATGAGGAATCGCATCCGACATAATTATCCATCACTGATCCAGTGCGTACGAGCTTTTCACATATTGATATTTGCTTAGTTACTTTTCCGTTGCCACTGTTACAATTACTACAATACTGCTACTGTTACTTTTGCCACCGTTACTGCTACTTCCATACTACTTTGCTACTAAATAGTTTGCTGCAGATATTAAGTTATCCAGGTGTGGTTGAATTGACAACTCAATTGCTAATACTTGAGAATATTCTTTGGTTCCCCTTGTGTCGAATCAATAAATTTGGGTTGAATACTCTACCCTCGAAAACTGTTGCGATCCTCTATACTTGTGGGTTATCAGTGTACACTGATAATGTACATTTTGTATTGAAAGAAATTAGACATGCATTAAAAAGAAGAAACAAGAAAGAACTAAAAAGACTAAAACCATTGGAAATCAAATAAAAATGGTGAAGAAACACCGAAAACCCAAAAAAATCATGAAAAAACAAAGAAAAATGAAACGAACAAATACTAGAAGAAATCAAAGAAAAACTGGTTGAAACCAAAGAAAAACTAACAGCTACCGAGCAGAATGCAGGCGCTTCCTATTTAGCACTGCAGGCATCCGTTATAGGTCATTTCACAAACGGGTGCCTGAAGCTACTGCGAAGTATGCCGGCCCATGTATATTTTTTTCTGATTTAATGTTAAAAAAAATGCACTGCTACCTCTTGAGCATTGTGTTGGTTTTCCCTTGAAGAGGAAAGGGTGATGCAGTAAAGTAGCGTAAGTATTTCCCTCAGTTTTTGAGAACCAAGGTATCAATCCAGTAGGAGACCACGCTCAAGTCCCGCGCACCTACACAAACAAATAAGAACCTCGCAACCAACGCAATAAAGGGGTTGTCAATCCCTTCACGGTTACTTACGAGAGTGAGATATGATAGATATGATAAGATAATATTTTTGGTATTTTTATGATAAAGATGCAAAGTAAAATAAAAGGCAATAAAAATAACTAAGTGTTGAAAGATTAATATGATAGAGAATAGAACCAGGGGCCATAGGTTACACTAGTGGCTTCTCTCAAGAGCATAAGTATTACGGTGGGTGAACAAATTACTATCGAGCAATTGATAGAATTGAGCATAGTTATGAGAATATCTAGGTATGATCATGTATATAGGCATCACGTCCGTGACAAGTAGACCGAAACGATTCTGCATCTACTACTATTACTCCACACATCGACCGCTATACAACACGCATCTAGAGTATTAAGTTCATAAGAACAGAGTAATGCTTTAAGTAAGATGACATGATGTAGAGGCATATAATCATGCAATATGATATAAACCCCATCTTATTATCCTCGATGGCAACAATACAATACGTGCCTTGCTGCCCCTGCTGTCACTCAGAAAGGACACCGCAAGATTGAACCCAAAGCTAAGCACTTCTCCCATTGCAAGAAAGATCAATCTAGTAGGCCAAACCAAACTGATAATTCGAAGAGACATGTAAAGATAACCAATCATACATAAAAGAATTCAGAGAAGATTCAAATATTGTTCATAGATAAACTTGATCATAAACCCACAATTCATCGGTCTCAACAAACACACCGCAAAAGAAGATTACATCGAATAGATCTCCAAGAGAATCAAGGAGAACTTTGTATTGAGATCCAAAGAGAGAGAAGAAGCCATCTAGCTAATAACTATGGGCCCGAAGGTCTGAGGTAAACTACTCACACATCAGCGGAGAGGCTATGGTGTTGATGTAGAAGCCCTCCGTGATCAATGCCCCCTCCAGCAGGACGCCGGAAAAGGCCCCAAGATGGGATCTCATGGGTACAGAAGGTCGCGGTGGTGGAATTAGGTTTTCGTGGATGCCTCTGATGGTTTGGGGGTACGTAGGTATATATAGGAGGAAGAAGTACGTCGGTGGAGCAACGTGGGCCCCACGAGGGTGGAGGGTCCGCCTGGGGGGGAGGCGCGCCCCCCTGCCTCGTGCTCTCCTCGTTGATTTCTTTACGTGGACCCCAAGTCCTCTGGATCATGTTTGTTCCGAAAATCACGTTCCCGAAGGTTTCTTTCCGTTTGGACTCTGTTTGATATTCTTTTTCTACGGAACACTGAAATAGGCAAAAAACAACAATTTGGGTTGGGCCTCCGGTTAATAGGTTAGTCCCAAAAATAATATAAAAGTGTATAATAAAGCCCATTAAACATCCAAAACATAATATAATATAGCATGGAACAATCAAAAATTATAGATACGTTGGAGACGTATCAAGCATCCCCAAGCTTAATTCCTGCTCGTCCTCGAGTAGGTAAATCATAAAAACAGAACTTTTGATGTGGAATGCTACTTGGCATAATTTTCAATGTAATTCTCTTAACTGTGGTATGAATGTTCAGATCCAAAAGATTCAAGACAAAAGTTTAATATTGACATAAGAATAATAATACTTCAAGCATACTAACTAAGCAATTATGTCTTCTCAAAATAACATGGCCAAAGAAAGTTATCCCTACAAAATCATATAGTCTGGCTATGCTCTATCTTCATCACATAAAGTATTTAATCATGCACAACCCCGATGACAAGACAAGCAATTGTTTCATACTTTTGGTGTTCTCATACTTTTCAATCTTCACGCAATACATGAGCGTGAGCCATGGACATAGTACTATATGTGGAATAGAATGGTGGTTGAGGAGAAGACAAAAGAGGAGAAGATAGTCTCACATCAACTAGGCGTATCAATGGGCTATATGGAGATTCCCATTAATAGATATCAATGTGAGTGAGTAGGGATTGCCATGCGACGGATGCACTAGAGCTATAAGTATATGAAAGCTCAACAAAAGAAACTAAGTGGGTGTGCATCCAACTCGCTTGCTCACGAAGACCTAGGGCATTTTGAGGAAGCTCATCATTGGAATATACAAGCCAAGTTCTATAATGAAAATTTCCCACTAGTATATGGAAGTGATATCATAGGAGACTCTCTATCATGAAGATCATGGTGCTACTTTGAAGCACGAGTGTGGTAAAAGGATAATAGCATTGTCTCTTCTCTCTTTTTCTCTCATTTTTTTCTTTGGCCTTTTCTCTTTTTTTATGGCCTTTCTTCTCTTTTTTTATTTAGTCCGGAGTCTCATCCCGACTTACGGGGGAATCATAGTCTCCATCATCCTTTCCTCACTTGGGACAATGCTCTAATAATGATGATCATCACACTTTTATTTACTTTACAACTCAAGAATTACAACTCAAAACTTAGAACAAAATATGACTATGTGGATGCCTCCGGCGGTATACCGGGATATGCAATGAATCCAGAGTGACATGTATGAAAGAATTATGAAAGGTGGCTTTGCCACAAATACGATGTCAACTACATGATCATGCAAAGCAATATGACAATGACGAAGCGTGTCATAGTAAACGGAACACTGGTAAGTTGCATGGCAATATATCTCGGAATGGCTATGGAAATGCCATGATAGGTAGGTATGGTGGCTGTTTTGAGGAAGGTAGATGGTGGGTGTATGATACCGGCGAAAAGTATGCAGTATAGAGAGGCTAGCAATTGTGGAAGGATGAGAGTGCGTACATCCTTGGACTCAACATTAGTCATAAAGAACTCATATACTTGCTACAAAAATCTACTAGTTATCAAAGCAAAGTATTACGAGCATGCTCCTAGGGGGATAGATTGGTAGGAAAAGACCATCGCTCGTCCCTGACTGCCACTCATAAGGAAGACAATCAATAAATAAATCATGCTCCGACTTCATCACATAACGGTTCACCATACGTGCATGTTACGGGAATCACAAACTTTAACACAAGTATTTCTCAAATTCACAACTACTCAACTAGCATGACTCTAATATTACCATTTTCATATCTCAAAACAATTATCAAGCATCAAACTTCTCATAGTATTCAACACACTCATAATATTATTTTTTACTAATCTTGAATGCCTAACATAATTAAAGAAAATTACCATGCTGTTTTGTAGGACTCTCAAAATAATATAAGTGAAGCATGAGAGAACAATAGTTTCTATAAAACAAATCCACCACCATGCTCTAAAAGATATAAGTGAAGCATTGGAGCAAATACTATATAGCTCAAAAGATATAAGTGAAGCACATAGAGTATTCTAATAAATTCTGAATCAAGTGTGTCTCTCTCAAAAGGTGTGTACAGTAAGGATGATTGTGGTAAACTAAAAAGCAAAGACTCAAATTATACAAGACACTCCAAGCAAAACACATATCATGTGGTGAATAAAAATATAGCTCCAAGTAAAGTTACCGATGGACGAAGACGAAAGAGGGGATGCCTTCCGAGGCATCCCCAAGCTTTGGCTTTTAGGTGTCCTTATATTATCTTGGGGTGCCATGGTCATACCCAAGCTTAGGCTCTTTCCACTCCTTGTTCCATAATTCATCAAATCTTTTACCCAAAACATGAAAACTTCACAGCACAAAACTTAACAGAGAATCTCGTGAGCTCCATTAGCGAAAGAAAACAAAACACCACTTCAAGGTACTATAATGAACTCATTATTTATTTATATTGGTGTTAAACATACTGTATTCCAACTTCTATATGGTTTATAAACTCTTTTATTAGCCATAAATTCATCAAAATAAGCAAACAACACACGAAAAACAGAATCTGTCAAAAACAGAACAGTCTGAAGTAATCTGTAACTAACGCAAACTTATGGAACTCAGAAAAATCTACCAAAAATAGGAATACCTAGACAATTTGTTTAATGATCTACTGCAATTGGAATCAGTATTTTATCATGTTCTGGTGATTTTTAACAATTGTTTTCGTGAACAGAAAGTTTCTGGAATTTTCAGCAAGATCATATAACTATCATCCAAGAAGATCCTATAGGTTTAACTTGGCACAAACACTAATTAAAACACACAAAAAATCTAACCAGAGGCTAGATCAAAGATTTCTTCCTAAACAGAAGCAAAAAGCAAAAAAAAAACTAAAATAAAATTGGGTTGCCTCCCAACAAGCACTATCGTTTAATGCCCCTAGCTAGGCATTAAGATTTCGATGATGCTCACATAAAAGATAGTAATTGAAACACAAAGAGAGCATCATAAAACATGTGAAAATTACATCTAAGTCTAACATACTTCCTATGCATAGGCATCTTATAGGCAAACAAATTATCAAGGCAAGCAAAAACTAGCATATGCAAGGAAGCGGAAAGAAACAATAACAATCTCAACATGACGAGAGGTAATTTAGTAACATAAAAATATCTACAACCATATTTTCCTCTCTCATAATAATTACATGTAGGATCATAAGCAAATTCAAAAATATAGCTATCACAAAACATATGCTTAACATGATCCACATGTATGCAAAGTTGACACTCTTCCAAAATAGTGGGATTAACATTAGCTAAAGTCATGACCTCTCCAAACCCACTTTTATAAAAAACTTCATAAGATTGATCAAAATCCAAATGTGTGGGATCTAAAGTTGACACTATTCCAAACCCACTTTCAATACTATTGCAAACATTATTATCAATCTCATATTCAACATGGGGCTTAAATAAATTTTCAAGATCATAAGAAGAATCACCCCAATCATCATCATTGCAACAAGTAGTAGACATAGCAAAACTAGCATCCCCAAGCTTAGGGTTTTGCATATTATTAGCACAATTGACATCAAGAGAATTTATAGTAAAATCATTGCAATCATGCTTTTTATTCAAGGAGCTATCTGATACGTCTCTGTCGTATCTACTTTTCCAAACACTTTTGCCCTTGTTTTGGACTCAAACTTGCATGATTTGAATGGAACTAACCCGGACTGACGCTGTTTTCAGCAGAATTGCCATGGTGTTATTTATGTGCAGAAACAAAAGTTCTCGGAATGACCTGAAACTCCACGGAACTTATTTTTGGCAAATATTAAAAATATTGGCGAAAGAATCAAGGCCAGGGGGGCCACCACTTGTCCACGAGGGTGGGGGGCGCGCCTGCCCCCCTGGGCGCGCCCCCTACCCCGTGGGCCCCCTGTTGCTCCACCGACCTCAACTCCAACTCCATATATTCGTGTTCGGGGAAAAAAATCAGAGAGAAGGATTCATCGCGTTTTATGATACGGAGCCGCCGCCAAGCCCTAAAACCTCTCGGTAGGGCTGATCTGGAGTCCGTTCGGAGCTCCGGAGAGGGGAATCCGTCACTGTCGTCATCATCAACCATCCTCCATCACCAATTTCATGATGCTCACCGCCGTGCGTGAGTAATTCCATCGTAGGCTTGCTGGACAGTGATGGGTTGGATGAGACTTATCATGTAATCGAGTTAGTTTTGTTAGGGTTTGATCACTAGTATCCACTATGTTCTGAGATTGATGTTGCTATGACTTTGCTATGCTTAATGCTTGTCACTAGGGCCCGAGTGCCATGATTTCACATCTGAACCTATTATGTTTTCATGAATATATGTGAGTTCTTGATCCTATCTTTCAAGTCTATAGTCACCTACTATGTGTTATGATCCGGCAACCCCGAAGTGACAATAATCGGGACCACTCCCGGTAATGATCGTAGTTTGAGGAGTTCATGTATTCACTATGTGTTAATGCTTTGGTCTGGTACTTTGTGGGGGATTGTTGGAATTTTGCTACTAGGCCTTTGGCCCAAAGCCCAACTAAAATTCTGAAATTCTCTTGGCCCATTCATGCACACATGTGAGTGGAGTGAGTGAGGCTAAAGTTTAGTCCCACCTCATAAGTTGAGAGAGAGTTGCACCTTTTTATAAGGTGAGCTCTTCTACCACATGTATGAGCATGAGAAGAGGATACCTACACGCGCGCTCCTCCTCCTCGCTCGCCTCGCCACGCCACGCCTCGTCACGACGCGCCGCGGGTTGCGGGATTGAGCCGACCCGAGGACAGAGCTATGCACGTTGTCTATATTTTTGCTGCACGGGAAAAATTAATGAGTCATTAATTAATAATTAACGGACGCGTTAATTACTGAACCATTTCCGATTCTTTTGGATCGTGATGACTCGGACGTGGGGTTTACTCGCACGACCTACCCGGCCCGCACTATATAGTCAGGCAGACGTCTACCCTAGCCGCCGCCGCTTTGTATGGTTTCTCACCACCGTTCCACATCATTGCGCCGCCAAGCAAGTCTTCTCCATCCCTCCTTCCGGCGTGCACCGCGAGAAGGGACAGCAGGCCTCCGAAACCCCGCCTCTCGTGATCCTGTACGGGAGAGGGGCGATCAGGTTTTTGGTGAGGACACTCGCGCGACTGCTGGCAGCGACGACTTCGCGAACGACGACTTCTTCCCCGACCTCGGCAACCTCATCCTCGACGACATGGGCGACAACGTCAACGCCGGCGGTGCTGCACCCGCTGCACCGTATGTGATTCTATCCTTCCTGTTCGAGATCGTGGTAGAATTCATGTTTCTAGTATGTGCCCTAGATGTGATATGTTCATCTGCTATGCTAGTTCGCATGATTAGTTTAATCTTTGCTGATGTGGTCATGATTTATCTTCTGTTTATTCAGATTAAATCTCGTAGTAATCTGCTCTTATTTCCAACAATTCAAAAACCTGATTATAGGCAATTTACTCCGAGTGGTTTGCTGCGCATCTGAAGCCGCCTGCCTTTAAGGGGCGCAATATAAGAGATGGCGCACGAGAGCAGTCTACTGGTTTCAGACCATGGGCTGCTATGATACCACCAAGGGCAAGCCTGAGGGCGATCTTAATCCAGCACAGCTGGAAGCTTTTGAGAAGATCGATGCCCTCTTTAAAGGCGCTCTTCTGAGTGTTCTTGATGACTCCACTGTGGATTCGTATATGTCATTTGACAACGGCAAGGACATGTGGGCTGCGCTCGAGGCCAAGTTTGCTGCCTCGGACGCCGGCAGCGAGTTGTACGTCATGGAGCAATTCTATGACTACAAGATGACTGATGAGCGCCCTGTTGTACAACAGGCTCATGAGATACAGTCGCTCGCAAAAGAACTTGAGTACTTCAAGTGTGTGTTGCCGGACAAATTTGTTGCCGGAGGCATCATTGCCAAGCTTCCACCTTGTGGAACAATTTTGCTACTTCCTTGAAACACAAGAGACAGGAGTTTCCCGTTGCGGATCTCATTGATACTCTTGATGTTGAAGAGAAGGCGAGAGCAAAGGATACACATGCTCGAGTTGCTGAGGGAGGTTCTAGTGCCCACATGGTACAGAAGAAGAACTTCCAGCCCAACAAGTTCAAAAACAACAAGAACAAAACTCAGGGCAAAGGCAAGTTTGATACAAAGAACAAGCCATCACATTCTACCAACTTCAAGAAGAATTCTCATAAGAAGGGGAAGGGACTTTGCCATGTGTGCGGTGATCCTAATCACTAGGCTCCGAAGTATCCTAACCGCTTTGAGGAGCGCGAACATGAGAAGAGCGGCAAGTCCGCTAATGTTGTCATCGGTGATACTGATATGAAGGAATCAGAGTACGGTATTTTTCCTACCACCCTTTCAGTATTTCAATCCCCTGATTGCTTAATTGACACCGGTGCCGATGTACATGTTTGTGCTGACGCCTCCATGTTTTCTTCTTACCAGGCAACAGGGACTTCACCCGTGCTGATGGGGAACGGGTCACATGCCATCGTTCAAGGTGTTGGTACGGTCGATCTGAAGTTTACTTCGGGGAAGACTGTGCGTCTGAAGAACGTTCATCATGTGCCGTCCATCAATAAAAATCTCATTAGCGGTTCCCGTTTATGTCGAGATGGTTTTAAGTTGGTTTTCGAATCCAATAAAGTTGTAATTTCTAAGTGTGGACAATTTGTTGGAAAAGGCTATGAGTGCGGAGGCTTGTTGCGCCTATCTTTGTCAGATATTTGCACTAAAGTTATTAATAATGTTTGCCACAATAATGAGTCTGATATTTGGCATTCACGACTTTGTCATATTAACTTTGGTTGCATGACGCGGCTAGCCAATATGAATTTAATTCCGAAAATCTCTACAGTCAAAGGCTCCAAGTGCCAAGTATGTGTGCAAGCACAGTAGGGGCATAGTTCTTCGCTAAATCGCGAAGTTCGCGAACTATCGAGGCTTTGCCTGCGCCCCAACAGTTCCAACATATATAACTCATTGTGCCCGGCGGTGCCCTCCTGGGGAGCCCGCCGATAATGCATTTGCTGAATCAGTTGTACCGTCTTCCCCTTCTCCGAGATGCTTTGGCAGCCCCTTCTTTGGTCGTTTGATGTTCTTACGTGGCAAGACATATACCGGAGGGAGTGGAGGCACCCCCTTTGGATTCTTATCTGACAGAACGACCGCAGTCCCATTTAATTCTGGAGTAGGTGCAGCGAGGCCAGATGAAAAAGCTTGCATGTTGTCATGGGACACTCTTGTTGCTGCTTCTGTTTTCCTGCTCACTTGCTATTGCTTCCGTCTCCAGGGGTGTGTTTGGTTAGTTTCTCCACCGGGCCTGGCTAGGAGAGCAAAAACGAGCCAGGCTGAGCATGGCCTGGGTGAGGAAAAATAGGGCCAAAAACGTAGATGACCTGTTGATTGGTTGCCTGCATTAGGGGTCTTGTCATCGAGATGCAATTTTCATCCGGTGTTTGGTTGCATACATGCATATGATTAGGAGTTAACAACAAAGTTTAACACCCACCAGGTTTGGCATCTCATTTCGTCGAACACGTTGAGCGCGCCGGAGGTTCCTCTACTCATCATGTCCACCGCCAGCTCCCTGCGACCATGGGTGCTCTCGGCACTTGGACTCCTCCGCACCAGCCCCAGCTGCCGCGTCCCGTTCGCCGCGTCCAGGAGCACGCCCGCGTGTGGCCGGGCTTCGACGAGCGCAGCGTCCGGTTCATGTCGCGCCTGCTCGAGCGCTGGGGCCTCGAGTCCTCCCGCGCCGAGGTCGAGCTCATCGTCTTCTCCGCCATCGACAACCTGCTCGCCAAGACCAAGGTCGCCCCGGAGGACATCGACATCCTCGTCGTCAACTGCAGCCTCTTCGCCCCGACGGCGTCCTTCGCCGGCATGATCGTCAACCGCTACAACCTCCGCAAGGACGTGCGCAACGTGCACCTCGCCGGGCTCGTCTTCGTGGGAGTCGCCAGGAACCTGCTCCAGGTCGCGCCCAGGGGCTTGAACGTGCTGGTGGTGTCCATGTTGACCATCACGCCCAACTACTACATAGGCAAGGAGTGCCATGCTGGCTCCTGGCCAACTGCCTCTTCCGCATGAGACGGCGCCGCCGTGCTCCTCTCCAATAACGGCGCCAACGCGCGGTTCCGGCTGGCGCGCGTGGTGCGGACGCTGAGCAGGGCGCCCAGGACGGCGCGTACCGCTGCGTCTACCAGGAGGAGGACGACAACGGCAACGTGATGACGACTGCGCCATGCGACTACTGCAGCCTTTTTGCTCCGACGCCGTCCTTCGCGCGAACTCCACGCGGTGCGCGGACGCGGCGGGGCACGTTGACCTGGACGCAGAAGGCGTCCACCACGCCGCCGTCGGGCTTCTTGCTCGGCGCCGGGGGTGCGGAGGCCGACCCACCCACGGCCGCCTGCGCCTGGGGCGGAGGGGGCGGCGGCGGGGCGCCCAGCTCCTCGCTCGAGGACTCGGCCAGCGCGGCGGGCGCGAACATCGGGGACGCCGGGACGTCCGGGCGCTTCTGCTGCATGTGCGGCGGGGACGGCATGAACTCGCCGCAGCCGTCGAGCTCCCTCCGCGCCCGCCCTCGACATCGCACTTTGCAAGCGGCAGCAACCCTCCCCGCGCAGCGCTCTGGCTTGGTCTAGCTCGGCCGGACAGGATCGACGGGATCGCACTGGAGTAGAGGAAGAGAGGGGATTGAGGATTAGGGAAAGAGGGGGGGATTAACTCGGGACACACGTCTCCGAGAGCCACCAGGTGCGCCTCGAAGCATCGCTCGGGCCTGGCTCTTGGGAAACTGTCGATTCGGCTGTTCCCAACGGGCCAGGCCCAGTGATGCTTTATGAATCGTGCTATGCAGGATGAATAATGTATGCAAGCAACCAAACAATCGGGATTTAAAAAAATACTGCATCGAGCAGGCCTGGTTGGGCTTGATGAAGGCAACCAAACTCGCCACGTCTGGGAAGTGGGCGCGGACGGCGACGGTCCTCCCGGCCCGTACGGTCCACGCTGCCGACGCCTTCCACGCAACGCAAAGGCAGGCTGGGACACTGCTAAAAAGAAAAAGGCAGGCTGGGACAGAGTCTTAGAAGCCACTCGGTTTCGTATAAAGCCCCTCGGCTCGCCCCAAATTGGCCAAATCACAACACCGAGCCCAAACTACGCCCCGGCTGCACCAGCTCCCATTCCTCGCCGTCGAGCTCACCGGACACCGCCCGAAGCCAAGATGGTAAGCGGATCTAGACTTCTCCACCTGGTTTGGAAGGATGCCCCCTTGTCGGGACGGGTCGGTGCTGATTGGTTAGGGGCAAATCCGGATCTGGATCTGCGTATGGGATCCTCGCCTTGACACCTTTGGATGCGATCCCTTCGTGTTCTCGATTCTGATTTGGTCCTGATGTTTGCGCTTGGTTGGGGGAAATAGGTTCTAGTATCATTTTCGTGGATCCGCTTGATACGTTGGTTTGGGCTAGCAGGATCGTTGGATTTACCGTGAGCATGGAGCCTTTTACGGGAATCGGATGCTGTAGTTTTATTTCTCGCGGCGAGGATGGATCAGGAATAGGTAGATACATGGGTTATTTGAGTCGAATGGTACTGGAAATTAGATATTTATGTTCTCCGTCAAGTCTTCATAATGGGGAGATTGGATGATTTGCCACGATTTATTCCGTCTTGGAATAATTAGTACTAATGAATTAGTGACGCTGCCATCAGAAATGGAGTATTTGTAGTTGCTATTGCCGTCAGAATTTGTACTTTGGGAGTGTGTGGTGGAATCAAGAGCATGGGTAGAAATCTCAGTGGTGACGTGCTAAATTGCATGGAGTCGTGCACTTGTTTGGTGTAATTCTCTAGTGTACACCAAAACCTCTGTAGCATGTTGCGGGTGGAACAACTGCCGATCTTCCATCCTGCTAAACATAGGTGTTGAATGCAAATTTTACTCACAATATCATGTAAAGATTTTTGTGTTTAGGTTTTGTACCCCTTTTGGTGCAAATGTGGAGAGAGGTGCGGGTATCTTTTTGCAAAATTGTCATAGTTTGCTTTCTATCCATCAGATATAGATTGGACGGTCTATATTGCAAGATGGCAGGCACAATATCATCACCAACTCGGTTTTTTATAAGAGTAGAGATAGAGAAATATTGATGCCACCGCAGAAAAGTAAGCATGTTGTGATGTAGTGGTGGCCTACTAGGCAGGAAAAAGTATCGGTGAACTCACTATTGTTGGCTGGAAGGTCAACTGACGACTGCATGTAACTGGCTAATCTACTGATAGTTTTGCTATCATTCGACCCTCGTATATGTGGAGTTAGCAGTTTGAGTGCTTATTTATATTGTTCAATGTATCATTCGACCCTCGTATATGTGGCCTTTCTCTTTCTGTATGCCAGACTACTTCCAGGCGCCTTGCTGACAGGAAGACATCGAAGTTCCAGAAGAACATCACCAAGAGGGGTTCGGTGCCTGAAACCACTGTGAAGAAGGGGAATGACTATCCTGTTGGACCTATAGTGCTTGGATTCTTCATCTTTGTGGTCATCGGATCATGTATGCATTCCAATCTCTTATGTTCAATCTACTTTACTGCCACTTGTCACATGCTCATTTACATAGCATTTGTCATCAGCCACTTTGCTTTGGGAAGATATCTACTAGTGACTACGTTTCTTTAATCTTCGCTTTTGTCATGAGTATGATTGCATAACATTTTGATCATTCATGTCCTATGTAAAGAGTGTATATTCTTGTCCTGTGCTAGATCTTTGACATTGATCTTGTGTGCAACTGTGCGCATTCTGGGAGCCATTGACCTATTTTCTATGAATGTAAGGCTACTGCAAGATTCTAACAAACCCTTCGACTCAAAAACAACATAACTACGATTGTGCAGGAACTGAAAGGTTGCATCAATCTCATGATTTTCGTGAACTTACATTGTGTGGTTCTGCCATTTTTTCTTGCTTGTCCATATGGAACTTGATGGTTGTCTACGTCCTTGCTGTTTGTCTGTCTTTCAGCATAACTAAGATGAAACAGTTCATCTTAGTGTCGCTTATTTTGTAATCTCAAAAGAAAGATCTTCCAGCTGATTTGCCTCTTTTAACACGCTACAGCTCTGTCTCTGCAGCTCTGTTTCAGATAATCAGGACAGCAAGCAGTGGTGGGATGGCCTGAACACTGTCATACATTAATACAGTTGCAGCTAAATCTGTTTGATGTCGTCATAGTTTGTCTTCTTAAAAGTACCTAGTTTGAGCTGATGTTGTAAGAACTGTAAACAGAGTTATCAATCTTATACATGTTAAACGGACAAGTTTGTCTCTGGTCACTGTTTTCAGTCGCATTTGCATGTTGAAGCAACCTCTTTGTTTGCAACTCAGGCGGCAAGTGGACGCGGGCTGCCCGCGGCGCCCACTTCCCGAGCCAACTAATTTGCGTACGTGGACACACGCGGGACTGTGTCAAAGTTACGTGGAATTTGTGGGATATCCCACAAAACCCACATCGAGCCCACCTGTGTCTACATCCTTCACATGCGACGCGTCCGGATGAAGAGGCAGTGGGGATTAGGCGAGGAGAGCAGCAGCCGGAGCGCCGCCGCTAGCTCCGGTAGCACTCGTCCTCCTGCTCTGCCCCGACATGCCTGCCATGTTGATGGAGGAGAGCTTCGCTGCTGCCATTGCCAGATCCGCTCTCACGCCTCCATGCGTCCTCCCGCTCCGTCGCGACCTGCCCCTGCGCCAATGCAGGAGAGCTTTGCCGGCGCCACCGGCTGCCGTTAGCTCCGCATCCACGACTCAATGCTTCCTACCGCTCGGCCACGACATGCCCCCTGTGCCGATGGAAGTGAGCTGCGACCCCCCTCGGATTGCTACCAGCCGCCCCTTCGACCCCCCCCCCCCCTCGGGATTGCTACCAGCCGCCCCGATCAATGTTTATTACATACTAGTACTATTTTTCGTACTGATTGTTGTGAGAATTTTACATATGAGATCTGAACTTGCTTTCTTGAATGAAAGTAGAAATCTCACATCCTCCCTAAGATAAGTGTCTGAACCTTATTTTCTATCTCAACATACTGAAAGACAACCTGCAGATTGAGAAGCATATTTCTCTAGGAGAATCACAAGATCTCATGTAGTTGTAGTGGAAGAGAAAGAGAAAGAGAAAGAGAAAGAGAAAGAGAGAGTTTGCATTGCGAACTCGGTGGGACCGATCGCTCATTTCGGTGAGACCGAATCATTACGAAGGGAAACAAAGAGTTTGCAATCCCATCTCGGGGAGACCGAGATCCCTATCGGTGAGACCGAACTGATTAGGGTTTGTGGCTATGGCTATGTCAAGCGAACTCAGTGGCGCCAGATGGATCAAATTGGTGGGGCCGAGTTTGACTTTAGGTTTAGGACATATTTGAATATGATAAAGTGGTTGAGTGATTTGGAGCATATCACTAAGCATTTTAAGCAAGTAGACCATTAAGCAACACATCATCCCCTTTTAATAGTATTGGCTTTCCTATGGACTCAATGTGATCTTGGATCACTAAAATAGAAATGAAGAGTCTTGAGCTTTTGCCAATATTTGTCCTTAGCATTTTGAGGGGTCCACATCTCTTAGTCCATGCGATGCCAATCATTGAACTTTCTGAAATTATCATCTTGAAAGAATATTAGTTCAATGAGCTATATGTTGTTAAGAATTACCAAAACCACCCAGGGATTAGTTGCACTTTGAATCTCCCCCTTTTTGGTAATTGATGACAACATATAGATCAAAGCTTCGACACATGATAATAAGAATGGAATATATCGTCGCTTTGAGAAGTATGTGATAAGCAAGAGCTCCCCCTAAATTTGTGCATTATTTATGATTTGCCTTTGAATGCAAATGCATAATCGATTAGGATCATAGGTTACTCTTCCATGTCACATACATCTTGCTGGAGCGCTCAAAATGATAGAACATACATAACATGCACTCATCACCAAGACAAATATGATAGATCATACACAAGATATAAGAGATATCATCAATCAAGCATAGCATAATAAAGCATAGTATGATCCACCACATGATCATAGAAGTATCTCACACACAAGCATAAATATTGTAGCAAACACAAGCAAAGCGAGCAAAATAGTAGCAAGAGAGACCAAAAACAGCAAAAACACACTCTCTCTCGAAGCCTATGATCTATACACTTTCTCCCCCTTTGGCAACAAGTTATCAAAAAGCTCGAAAATGCATAGTGCTATACGACACTCTAAGCATGATCTTCGAGAGCTCCAGAGTGCGAAGATGGCGTGGAGAGAACAACATCTACGAAGACTTCTGTTGACGTCTGAGGAACTGGAGGAGTTGCGACTGGAGCAACTGAGGCTGTGGCTGCTTGAGCTGAAGTTGTAGCCCTAGTGTGAATCACTGGCACTGTTGTAGACCTTTGTGCTCTAGGCACCCTCTGATAAGCATCTGTGGTTGTCCTGTCATTCCTGTCCTCAAGGTCTTCTTGTGTGACTTTGACATCCAAGTCATGTAGCTTTGTCTCAAAGATCCTTTCAAGGCTCTCTTGATTTCGAGTCAGGGTAGCTAATCCTTTCTCTATTCTCACAGTGCCCTCAAGCACATAGCTGATCTGGTCCTGCTTGGTCTTGAGATTGACTACAGAAGGGTCTGGGATCTTTGAAGCCTTTTCAGCCTGTGCCTTCTCTCTTTTCTCTTGAGCCTCAACAGAAGTAGGATGTGAAGCATCAATCACAACAGTGTTATCCTCAAAATCAGGCCTCAAGGGAAGGTGCTCTTTATCCAACAAATATGTCATTACAACAAGAACCCCCCATTAGCAACGCATCGATGTGTTGTCACATGTCCATATAAGCGTTGGTAAGGTCTACACCAACGGATTTATATGTCTTGCCATAGGCGGCGTTGCAAAGGTCTACAACAACGCATATACATGCGTTGGTAACCGTCGTGAATATGTGTTGGAAACCAGCAATGTATAAAGTTAGAGCCTAACAACATTTAACATGCGTTGCTGACGGGCCCAAAAAAAGAGCCTTGTAATGCCTAGAAGCATTGTCGCATTGCTTGGACAATTAATGGTATTTTATATATCAACATCCTTATCTATTATGTCAATGCTGATAGTGCATAGGAGACACAAACATAATAATCGAAGAGGTCATATATATTAAATCAACTCGGTTGCTTTACAAAGAACATGATACAAAGATTACAATATGTGAAACTATCTAGTAGTAGGCTGATTCTCAACCTTGCAATCAACGTCTCAGACATATAAAATATGATGTTTGAAACATTAACCCGAAAATGACATTCTAAAACATAATCTGAAACTATCTAGTAATAGCCACCTTCTCGATCTTGCAATCAACTTCTAAGCCATGCATCCTTGATTTATCTTGACAATCTACAAACAACAAAGGAATGAGAAACATAAGGTACCATCAAAGAAAATCAAGTTAATATACGAAGAGCAACATAAAAAGGTTGAAGGCCATGTGATGATTAATCTTGCTATATGACCAATAGTTATGTTTTAGTGGTCATATCAAACCAAGAATCAATTTCCAGTTCAACACCCTCAGCTTTCTTTGTATATTCTAGGTCTGTACTTTGGAGCATAGCAAGAGCAATTTTCTTGTTTAGATTTCCCAAACCAAATAGGCAATATAATAAGCATTCATATTGAAAAAAGTATGATCAATAATAAACTTTTGCTCAACCATGTTCAATTCCAAGCAATAGAGAAATGAGCATACCTTATCTTTAGTTGCATGCTAGTTTAATGCTTGCACCTCCATATCATAGAGAAAGTTTCACTTCAGATACAATATTGTGCTTCACTAAACACATTAGTTGAAGTTTTACTTCTCTGAACACCCAAGTCAAAGCAAGCGGTGGAAAAGAATAAGCGTTCCATCGTCCAACATACGTCATCACCTCTGAATTCTGATATATCATCATTTGAACACTTCTCAACAATCCGAGCCATAGCACTGAACTCTATAGACAGAGAAAATAGACCCTTATGAACAGAACATCGATATGTTAGTTGACTTAATAAACACCTTATGAACAATATAATGAAGATACAGTGAGCTACATGCCCCAAAAATATGTGTGACAAATAGAGTATGCTTCATTGCAAACACATATCTGTAGTTCCCAAAACAGTACATATAAATGCAGAGATTTAATTTTTTTGCAGAAGTACTTGAAAGTTGAGAAAAACTAACTCACACAAAGCCAAATCAGGAAGCTCTATTTAATGTTAACAAGTGTGTTTTCTAGTGATTTTGATTTATATAGATGCTTGACAATAATACTAATCTGAATAGTGAATACATAAAAAAATCAGCATGAGTTTTAAGTTATATTGCAGATTATGTCACTTAAATCACTTACAACTGTACAAGCCAATAGGATTCATGCAGTCATACCTCTCTCTGCATAAGTAGCTCGCTATGTATACCCTGAACTTTCTCCCAAAGATGAATATGCAAGAAAGTTTGGTCATGTACAGAATAATGGATTCAATTCATAAGCACTTGCATGCACATTTAAGTAGATCTGACAAAAACACTAACCAACAACCTTTAAATGTCTAACATCAATATAAATTCGTAATGATATACCTTAAGTTTAGAATTGACTCGCATGAGTTGTCCCGCCAGGTTCGGAGACTCTGAGGATTAATGCATCGTGGACGACGACACGCAGCAAACACACTGTTTTAAGACCAATGTTGGTCAAGCGCTAGACCGCTAGCAATAGCTGCTGCTATGATCTCGGATGATGACGACCGGGTGCGGAACGTGCAGAAAATGCATATGCGCAGGTCACGATCTGATTGATTCATCGATCACAATAAGCCAACCATGACCGTTCATGGGCTAGTGCCTCCTAGTTAGGATTCTCTAACTTGGTGCTAGTTCAGTAACATCTAGGCTAATGAGTAATTAGATGCGACTAGACAGCCAATAGCGTGTACGTCCAGTCTAACTACCTACTGAAATTTGTTGAGGTGGTCGAGCGGCTAGCAAAGGTCTCTAGCCCCTGCTCGCCCCTCCCTGTCTCTGCCCATGGAACACAGAGTACCAGACCATAGAGTGTCGTGACCACTGGCGGAGCCATGGCAAGGCCGATTGGGTCGTGGCCTGCCCAATGCTGGAACAGAAAAATAAATTTATACTAGCCCAACCCTCAACGCCTCTGGCACAGCAGTACAACAAGCAGCTGCCCACGGAAACTGGCTCAGATCGCACGCGCATTGCTACTTTCTAGATACAGTCGCAGACTCATAGCCGCCGGCCGCCCGCCACCACGACAACACACATATCAGTCGCGGACTGATGAGGCCACGACCCGCAGCTAGCAACGGCCAGCCGGCAAGGCAGCTACCTAGTTGGTCGGGTCCTTTCCCCATTTCTTTGAGTCCATGCAAGCTGTGTTCATCTCAGCATTTGTTTAGTACCTGAATCAGCCTGAATCTCTGCAGGCTGCAGAGTCAAATTTCTTTGAATTATTCCCAAAAGAATTCCCCTAAATTTTCTTAGGAAATCCTTTTGATTTTCCTGAAATTTCTTCTCCCTAGCATAAATTAATACATTGAAATCATGATGTTTACAATCTACAATTAAAAAAAATGTGTTTCCATGTAGATTGGCCTGCCCATCCTTTTCTTCGTAGCTCCGCCACTGGTCGTGACTGCCGGTGCAAGCCAGCACCCACAAAGGTGGATCAGGTGAGTGAGATAGCGTTAATCATTGTCTTAATGTTAGTCAAATAATAGCTATGCCACACAAAGTACCACAGAGGGCAAGAGAAGAGGGGAAGTGTGCAGAAGTGCCTTACTGAACCATACCAACATCAGAGTCGAGGTAGGCGAGGTGGTGCAGCACCATCTGGACTTACCAGTAGCCGCGCGTGGAGACGTGGGGATATTGGGTTGAGGGAAGTAGCTGCGGCAATGACCCGTGGTGCCTAGGGTTTCTCCGGGGGCTCGCAGAGGTTTGGAGGACGCCACGACGATGGCAGATCAAAGGAGAGCAATGAGGGGGAGATGAGCCGGTGAGCGGTGGTAAAAGGGAGTGCCAAATCTTCCTGGAATCGGAGGCAGCGGTGATGGTGTTGTGGCGGAGCTCGCATGAGAGAGAGAGAGATGAATCCGGGGAGAGGGTGGAGGGGAGATAAGATTTGGGTTCTTTTTTCTGCTTGGTTGCGGGATATTTGGACGGAGGAGGTAGAAGAGGTGGGGACGGGGAGGTTATCTCTTCGTGGGGAGATGGGAGGTTTCTTTAACTCAACAACACATGTTGTATTTCGTTGCTACATATGCGTTGGGATAGGGGGGGTTCTTGTTGTAGTGTGTGCTTGTGCCCATGTTAGAATTTATGAGCATTTGAATATGTGGAGCATAGCCACATGATCTCTTCTACTCCCTCCGTTCCCAAATAATTGTTTTTCTAGCCATCTCAAATGGACTACAACATACGGATGTATGTAGACATGTTTTAGAGTGTAGGTTCACTCATTTTGCTCCGTATGTAGTCGCTTGTTGAAATCTCTAGAAAGACAATTATTTAGGAATGGAGGGAGTAGTCAGCTGCAGTCTTCTTAATAGTATCAACAATCAAAGACATCACTTTGAATTTTTCTGGCACATCAAACATGTGTAGCAAGTTGATGGAGTGCCCTCTGGCACATCAAACATCCTGTGATCTCCAGACTTGGGTAACAGTGTGTGCCTGAGGATGGTGTTGATTGTTGGCAGCCCTGACAGAAGGTAATACACGGAGCCAAACTTGTGTGTTTCCAAGGCATTATCTGGAATTTCCTTGTACATGTGTGCCATGGAATTGTGATCTTTTCTAGGCTTGGCATACACATCAGTATCATCATCTGTCTCTTCTGGAGCATTTATCAGCTTTTCCCACTCAGCAATGGAAGATTGGTACCTAGTACCCTCAGTCATCCAGACAATCTTGCCATCTGGGTAGAAATGAGCTGTGGAGTAGAACTGCGTGATCAACTCATCATTCCATTTTGTTAGCTTCTGACCCACAAACTTGTCAACTCCATTCATTCTGAAGCTCTCATGAACTCCAGGAAAATGGTCTTCATTGTTGTCAATGTACTTCCAATCCACCCATTTCATGTCACAAATGATAGGCTTATTGTCCAGGAGGACAATCTCATAGAAATCCTGCTGTTCCTTAGTATGAAACATGTAGTCTACATCTGTCCTTCTTCTTTTAGCATAGGGGTCTGTCTATCCCCATAATCTGAGACCTGCATCCTTTCTCACTTTCATGTTCTCAGCAAATGGATGAGTGTCATCATGATCTGGAATTTTGGGCTTGAGCTTTCTAAGCACTTGGGCTTCTTCATCTTCTTCAATTTCAGGCACTGGGGCCTTGTTCTTCTCAGCAGCAGGTATGTTCCTGGTAGATCTCTTTGGTGCAGACTGCTTTGGAGCTGTCTTGGGCTTGGATGTTGCAGCCCCTGACTTGATTACATCTCCCATGAGCTTCTAAGCTTTGGGAGCAGGTGCAACATCCTCTTCCTCATCCTCAGTTGGGTCTCTCATCATTGAGGATCTGCCAATGACCCCGGCAATGGTATTTCTGACCCTTTCCTTCCTTTCCTTTCCAGCACCACTTGTTGGCGGAGCTTTCTCCTGAGTAGATGCTCTGGCTTTTGACATGGGCTTCCTCTGAGCAGGAGCCTTCACTTTCATGCCTAGCTTGATGCCAGCAGCAGCAGCAGTAACCTTCTCTTTCTTGATCAACTTCTTCTTGGAAGTGACCTCTTCATCAGCAACATAATCTTCATCCTCAGAATATGAGTTTCTCTTAACTCTCTGCCTAGTTGCAACCTTAGGCAGGTTGCTTGGGCTGCTTCTGCTACCCTCATCATAGCTTCTTGAGGTACTAGTGCCCTCACCGAGGTTTTGATGCTCTTCAGACTTGTTCTGGCTGTCACTCTGGTCTGACATCTCTGACACTGAAAGCTGACCCTATGAATAGATAGGTTGAGATGGAGTAGATGGGTATCACAAAGCACAACCATTTTGTAAAACAAACGAGTCAAAAACTTAGTTTTAGTTTTCTACAGAAAGCATTACGGAGCTACCGATATTACAAACTCGGTGACAATGAAGCAGCTTTAGAGTCTAAACTGGTGAAATCGGTCAGATCGAGACACAGTTCGGTGACTCCGAGATGCTAGGGTTTCACTGAGAATGTAAACTTGGTCACACCGATTTGTACACTTCAGTCAGACCGAGTAGTACATGTGCAATGGCCTGGGCCAAATCAGTGAGACCGAAATCCTAATATCGGTCGGTCCAAGATGAGTTCGGCGGAAACCTAAACCTACTTTTTTTGCATCAAATCTAATCTAATGGAGTTTTGCAGTGGATAGAGTCATTTCAATTGTGGCATGAATATTGGCATTGATCTTTGTACTAAGAATCGGAGTTGGCAAAGCACAAAGGGTCGAGTTCATACCCTAGCTTGGTGAAGAACTCGCTACGGCGGCAACGGCGGTGAAGATTCCCGTTGACGGCGGCGAACACCAGCGGCAGGAAGTCGCGGGTGACGAGGCGGCGATCCGAAGGCCATGAGATGACAGAGCTGGACAGGCGCGGGCGAAGGGGTTTGGAGATATTTCCAAATTTTCAACCCGGTTATATATATCCAGACACTATCGATATGACTGAGTGGAACAACTCAGTGGCATTGAGATGCAGAATCATGAGCGGTTGCTGCAACTCGGTGTGACCGAAAGGTTCTAATCGGTTGCACCGAGATAAAAAACCTAGATCAACTTAATGAACTCGGTATGACCGAATGGAGTGGGTCGGTCATACCGAAATACACTAAGAGGTTTTGGAAGTTAAGCCCTTGATGTATCGGTGACTCCGAGTGCTCCTCACCCGGAGGGTCTGAATTCGACTTGTTCAAACTTTATGATATAACATGAATAGAGTTTGAGACGAGAAAATCATAGATAGCTAGAGGGGGGTACTTAGGCATTCTTGTCCATCCATTTGGCAAAAATATAAAGCCAAACAACCAAAGCAACAAATGGATGTCCTCGAATGAGAAATATATGCACTCAACATGCTCACACAATAAGATAGCAAATAAATAATGTGACAAAGCATGCACAAACACTCTAGCATCTATCAAGCAATTGGAGATGACTAGGTTATCAATATATGAGTATATTGACTGAGGATTCAAATGAGATCATTTGATCGTAGGTCATACTCATCGTTTAAGCACAAGTGGGGCTACCACTTTTACATAAAGCATTGTTGTGTTCACATCATTAGAGTTGCATTAGCTCAATTCTTTAGAGCAAAGCTCCCCCTAGATTTGATATCCCCCCTGAGAGGGATGAAGTAACCTTGGGTTTTGTCGATGATGACTTCATGTAGGTGTTGAAGATGTAGATGCTCAATGTTGATGTAGATCATTTGGAGCAATCCATTGGAGTGAGTTGCACTTTCAATACCTACAAGGGTTAGTCCCACAAGGAACATACAAGGATATCCATAGACATAGAGTGAAATTCACACATGATGTTGTCCATGAAAGCATTAGGTTACCTTGTCCCTTGTCTTACCAACAAGAGGGTTTGTGACTCCTTGAACTTGTGCAGGATGTGAAAGTTGATTGCACTCGTCCTTGCCAAAAGAATATGAGTGAAGTATGTTGGCGGAGTCACCCTAAAGAACTCTATAGTTCTTCTTCTTCGGGATCCACATCATCTTGATGGGAATCCTTGGAGTTGTAGTCATACTTGATGAAGTAGAACTTGATGTAGTCTTGGGAACCCACTTGACCAAGGACTTAATTAGGAGCTTCTTCAAATGCATCAATCTCCTCTTGAAGCTTGTCCTTACCTTTTAGCTTGTGGTCTTGTGGTGGAAGATCATCTTGAGCTTGTGTTCCTTTGAAAGAAGTGGGATCATACTTATCTTGTTGAGGAACAAACTTCGTCTTGGGGTATTGATCTTCTTCCCACTCAACTCCATTGGCATTGAACTTGCATTCAAAACCAACACCTTGATTCTTCCGGTGCCTTCCTTGCTTGCGTACAATTTCCTCAAATTGCTTACTCCCGGCAAGGCTCTTGTAAACACACTTCTCTATAATTCCCTTCAATAAGCTATTTTCTTGCTCAAGTGTAACTTGGCTAAGAGAATCATTAGTGGAATCAAGAGAACTACTAGAAGCAACAATATTGGATTTAACATGGTTATTCTTACTACTAGAAGAAGAATCTTTCTTACCGGCGACTCGATCGTCCCAGCCAGCTCGCCATGTGCGTGCAGGGGTCGGTGGAGACCGGCCGCGAGTACCTCGCACGCTGGACCGAGCTCCAGAACTGCTGCGGGGGCATCCATGAAGTCCAAGGAATCCAGTACTTCGTCAACGGGTGCCGAGATGGCACCCTCCATGAACACAAGCTCTTACGCTTCGAGCCGGCCACCATGGCCGCGCTCATGGTGATGGCGGACAAGTAAGCCAACGCCGACTCCGCCATGAAGATCCAGGTGGCGCTGGACGAAGCTGGCAAGGCAGAGCCGGTTCCCCCTCCGAAGGCGGCCCGCGAAGGCAGCCGGTAGCAGCACAACCAGTAGAACGACAAGCGCATGGCTGACCAGCCGACGCAGCGTTACGACAACCGGCTCGTCGCGGCCGCTGAGCAGGCGCCCGTGGCCGACCCGGCCGCCAAACACCGGCAGACCGACAAGACGGCGTGGCAGGCCGCCATGAGTTTCGAGGAGATGCTCGACGCTCCCTGCAAGCATCACAGCGGTGCAAGGCCGTCCATGCACACGCTTCGACAGTGTGCCATCACCAAGCGCCTCATGAGGGGCGACATCCCGCCTCCTCCAGCCCCGGCTCCGGGAGCGGGGCAGCCGCCTCTGCCTCCTCCACCGCCCCCGGCTAGTAGCACGATGCGCGATGACGTCTACCCCGCCCAAAACACGACCTACGTCGTCTTCACCAGCCTCGGTGACGACAAGCGTAGCGAGCGCTTGCTCCGGCTGGAAGTGAACACCGTCATCCCGGCCAAGCCGGAATACATGGTCGGAGCGCCCGGTCACTCGAACTCGGGAAGACCACCCGGCTATCATGCCGAACCCGGGTGGCTACGCCCTCGTCCTCAACCTCACCATCGTCGTGCCTCGGCGCACGTGCAAGTTCTCCCGGGTTCTCATCGACGGCGGCAGCAGCATCAACATCCTCTACCGTGACACCATGACCAAGCTCGGCCTCGAGGCCAAAGACCTGAGCCAACCCGGACGATCTTCCATGGCATCGTTCCTGGCCTCTCCTGCTCTCCGATCGGCCGAATCCGGCTTGACGTCCTATTCGGCACCAACGACCAATTCTGACGCGAGTCGCTCTGGTTCGAGGTGGTGGATCTGTCTAGCGCGTACCATGCGCTGCTGGGCCGGCCTGCAATCGCCAAGTTCATGGCGGTCCCCCACTATGCTTACCTGAAGATGAAGATGACGGGTCCGAAGGGCCTCATCACCATCACTAGCGATTACCGCAAGTCCCTAGAGTGCGCCCGAGATGGCGCCAAACTGGCTGAGTCGCTGGTCATAGCCAAGGAGCGGCGCCAGCTCAACCGGATCATCGCCCTAGCCAACGAGATGCAGGTCGTGCCGATTCCGGCCGAGGAGCCGGCCGACGAGGCCTCGTTCAAGTCCTCCAAGGAGACCAAGAAAGTGAAGCTGAACCCGGAAGACCCCAGCTCCAGCAAGTACGTTGTCGCAGGCACCCGCCTTGACAGCAAATAGGAAGGCCAGCTCGTCGACTTCCTCCATGAGAATTGGGATATTTTCCCATGGACCCAAAGGACATGCCGGGTATCCCGAGGAAGTACACCGAGCACAAACTCCACGTCCGCAAGGACGCCAAGCCTGTCCGCCAACCCCTACGACGTTTCTCCGAGGAGAAGAGAAGAACCATTGGTGAAGAGGTCGCCAAGCTCTTGGTGGCCGGCTTCATCATGGAAGTGTTTCACCCCGAGTGGCTGGCCAACCCAGTCCTCTTCCTGAAGAAGAACAAGACCTGGCGCATGTGTATCAACTACACCAGCCTAAACAAGGCCTGCCCCAAGATCCATTCACCCTCCCACGGATCGACGAAGTCATCGACTCCACCGCCGGCTGTGAGCTCCTGTCCTTCCTGGATGCTTACTCCGGCTATCATCAGATAAATCTGGACCCGACGGACGCCCTGAAGACGTCCTTCATCACACCCTTTGGGGCATATTGTTACATCACCATGTTGTTTGGCCTAAAGAACGCCGACGCCACCTTCCTTCGCTACTGCTGCTAACTGAACCCGATCGAGCGATTCCTTCGCTACTGCTGCTAACTGAAGCCGATCGACGCTGCCTCTGGATGAACAGTGAGCGTTGCTGGGGGGTTTGGATGAACAGTTCCTGGTGGGGGTGGATGAACAGGACCCCATGGTGTTGCCTCTGGATGAACAGGACCCCGATCGATCGAACCGGTTAGGGCTGGATGAACAAGACCCCGTGGAGGGCAGGATGAACAGGACCACCCCGTGGAGGGCAGGATGAACAGTAGACGGGGGAGGGCAGGATGAACAGTAGACGGTGGAGGGCTGGATGAACAGTAGCCCGTGGAGGGGTGGTTGAACAGGAGCCCGTGGAGGGCAGGATGAACAGGACCACCCCGTGGAGGGCAGGACGAACAGTAGACGGTGGAGGGCTAGATGAACAGTATGTTGGAAATATGCCCTAGAGGCAATAATAAAAGCATTATTATTATATTTCCTTGTTCATGATAATTGTCTTTTATTCATGCTATAATTGTGTTATCCGGAAATCGTAATACATGTGTGAATACTTAGACACCAACGTGTCCCTAGTATGCCTCTAGTTGACTAGCTCGTTGATCAATAGATAGTCATGGTTTCCTGGCTATGGACATTGGATGTCATTGTTAACGAGATCACATCATTAGGAGAATGATGTGATGGACAAGACCCAATCCTAAGCATAGCACAAGATCGTGTAGTTCGTTTTGCTAGAGCTTTTCAATGTCAAGTATCTTTTCCTTAGACCATGAGATCGTGTAACTCCCGGATACCGTAGGAGTGCTTTGGGTGTACCAAACGTCACAACGTAACTGGGTGACTATAAAGGTACACTACAGGTAGCTCCGAAAGTGTCTGTTGGGTTCACACGGATCGAGACTGGGATTTGTCACTCCGTGTGACAGAGAGGTATCACCGGGCCCACTCAGTAATGCATCATCATAATGAGCTCAATGTGACCAAGTGTTTGGTCACGGGATCATGCATTACGGTACGAGTAAAGTGACTTGCCGGTAACGAGACTAAACGAGGTATTGGGATACCGATGATCGAGTCTCGGGCAAGTAACGTACCGCTTGACAAAGGGAATTGTATACGGGGTTGCTTGAATCCTCGACATGGTGGTTCATCAGATGAGATCATCGAGGAGCATGTGGGAGCCAACATGGGTATCCAGATCCCGCTATTGGTTATTGCCCGAGAGCCGTCTCGGTCATGTCTGCATGTCTCCCGAACCCGTAGGGTCTACACACTTAAGGTTTGGTGACGCTAGGGTTATTAGGAAGACTTGTATGTGATTACCGAATGTTGTTCGGAGTCCCGGATGAGATCCCGGACGTCACGAGGAGTTCCGGAATAGTCCGGAGGTAAAGATTTATATATGGGAAGTTGTCATATGGTCACCGGAAAGGTTCGGGGGCATATCGATATTGTACCGAGGCCACCGGAGGGGTTCCGGGGGTCCACCGGGAGGGGCCACCTCTCCCGAAGGGCCTTATGGGCTGTATGAGGAAGGGAACCAGTCCAAAGTGGGCTGGTGCGCCACTCCCCCCTAGGGCCCATGCGCCTAGGGTTGGGGGGAAACCCTGAGGGGGGCGCCCCCCTTGCTTGGGGGGCAAGTCCCCTCCCCCTGGCCGCCGCCCCCCCTCTAGATCTCATCTAGAGGGGTCGGCCCCCCTTTTCCCTTCCCCTATAAATAGAGGGGCGAGGGGAGGGCTGCTGGACACATCCAAGGCGCAGCCCCTCCCCTCCCCAACACCTCTCCTCCTCCGTCACGTGCTTGGCGAAGCCCTGCCGGAGTACTGTTGCTTCACCACCACCACGCCGTCGTGCTGCTGCTGGAGCAATCTTCCTCAACCTCTCCTTCTCCCTTGCTGGATCAAGAAGGAGGAGACGTCACGCTGACCGTACATGTGTTGAACGCGGAGGTGCCGTCCGTTCGGCGCTAGGATCTCCGGTGATTTGGATCATGTCGAGTACGACTCCCTCGTCCCCGTTCTTTGAACGCTTCCGCTCGCGATCTACAAAGGTATGTAGATGCAATCTGAATACTCGTTGCTAGATGAACTCATAGATGGATCTTGGTGAAACCGTAGGAAAATTTTTGTTTTCTGCAACGTTCTCCAACACAGTAGCCCATGGAGGGGTGGTTGAATAGGAGCCCGTGGAGAGGGTTGGTTGAACAGTAGTCGGTGGAGTAGCGCACAGTGGAGGCTGGATGAACAGGAGCCCGTGTATGAACAGTCGCAGGTGGAGGCTGGAGGAGGTCGACGGTGGATGAACAGTAGCCCTTGAAGCTTGAGGGGGTCGACGGTGGAGATGAACAGTATCCCGTGGAGTCCCGGTTTGCGGTACGCCACACCCCTCCCAATGAACAGGACCCCCGTTTCGACCGTAGCGCTCCAAGACAAGTCCGTTTCCTCCGTTTTACGGTACGCCACACCCCTCTTGGTCAACA